>NC_056628.2:12243004-12543004 GCF_002870075.4 Lactuca sativa
ATGCGAATTTCGTCCAATTCCGAGACTAAACTTCATTGCGGCAAATTGTTTTGATGATGTCACTAAATAATCATTCCTACTAGTGATGACATCATTATGACATGCTATTTATTCATATACGAATAAAGTTTAGAAATCATTACGACATATTTACTGATGATGTTATTAACTTCAATCACACTAGTAAAAACATCATTGTAATCTGTTATTTTTATTTATGCGAATAAGTTATACATGTTGATTTATTTATTTTGTTAATACAGCCTTTATATATAAAAATAAATAATACACTATAAGAATTGGTTTATGAATAGTTTTTTTGTATGTTGTAACAATATTATTTTACATGTAAAATCAACATTATACTAAGACAAACAACATTGTATTGGTTAATGAATATCATTTGCATTTGAATTTTACACGATCAAAATGAAGAATATATTAAATTGTATAACATGTACATGTAAATATAAAAACATATTGTCTTCGTCAATGATATTTTCTCAATTACGTCAACCAATCGTTAACCACCGGGATATGAACCAACCATTGATTGAAATGTTATTCTTTTATTGAGTGATAACGATGCCTACAAAACATGTGAATACACATAAAAAATGTTAAAAATATACTTTTAGTTCATAATAATAGCGATTTATCACATTCTAATTATCATATGGTATATTCACACATGAATGTATAATCATATGTGAATATTATGATATATATTGTTTATATTGTATATTTACATGTGATATTACATGGTATATTCACAAATAACTATTACATAGTATATTCACATATGAATATTATATGGTAAATTCATATGTGAATAGTATATGGTATATTTACTTGTGAATATTATACATTCTAGTCAAATCTAAATATTGCATGGTATATTCATTTATGAATATTACACAATATATTCATATATGAATAATATATAGTATATACACTTATGAATATGATACAATATATTCATATTTAAATATTAAATGATGCATTCATTTGTGAATATTACATAGTATTTTCACTTGTAAGTATTAGATGATATATTCACTTATGAATATTAGATGGTATATTCATATGTGAATATTACACAGTTTATTCACATATGAATATTACACAGGATATTAACATATGTATATTACAAGGTATATTCACAAATATATATATATATATATATATATATATATATATATATATATATATATATATATAATTTTTATATGTTATTCACATATGAATAACATATAAAATTGTATATTTGTTTTGTGTTTTAATAATCATATACTGATTAAGGTGAGAAAATATATTCATATGTGAATATAACGTGATAATTTAGTTTATGCATTTCATCAAACACTTGGAGTGCATACAAGTAAGTTTTTTTAAAAATGTTAAAAACATGATACTTTGACTATTTAAAACTTACAAAATAGTAGATTGATAGATAACTATATGAAATTTTTCAAAAAAAAAATGATTTGACGTTTTTCTAACCTTAATTCAGAAGTTTTGTCTGATGATCGATGTTGAATGAATGATATGGAGTGAAATTGTTGTTCATTATTGATGATGTTGATCTAATGACACTGGGAGTATAATTAATCGTAGATGTTGAAGATATGCTCAAATTCGAACATAATTGAAGGTTGGATTGAAAGAACAAAAAACGAATTTTTTTTTTGTCTACTGTTGAATGATGTTGATGAACGTGTTTTTGACGAAGATTGATGATTGATTAACACTGGATGATGTTGATCGAGGATTTAATTGAAGAAATCTGGATGATCGTTGAAGGTTGGAGAAGAAATTTGGATGATGAACGGTCGAGTAGTAGTGAATTTGAATTGTTATCAAATTATCCACAATTATGTATCTATGATTGAAGGATATCATATCATATTTATAATTTTGTCACCGTGTATTTTATGTTAAGATGGTAATTAAATGATTAGCTAAGAATGATTCCCCCATTCTCAATTAAACTCTCTTCTATATATATATATATATATATATATATATATATATATATATATATAGAGAGAGAGAGAGAGAGAGAGAGAGAGAGAGTTAGGTTCAAATATTTTCACTATCTATTGTGTGGATGTATGATTGATTCTCGACCAATCATTTTAGTTATTTTAAAATTTAATTAATGCATATTAAATGCTGAAGATCTAATTATTACCTATTATATCTTCAACATGTAATATGTATTAATTACTTTCTTAAAATAACTAAAATGATTGGTCCATAATCAATCATATATGCATACAATAGATAGTGAAAACAAAATAACCTAACCCTATATATATATATATATATATATATATATATATATATATATATATATATATATATATATATATATATATATATATATATATATATATATATATATATATATATATATATATATATATATATATATATATATAGAGAGAGAGAGAGAGAGAGAGAGAGAGAGAGAGAGAGAGAGAGAGAGAGAGAGAGAGAGAGAGAGGTCCACATTAAATTGAGGTTAAAGTGAAGCATGTGCCGATGGTCCTTAAATCATTACCACCATGTGAAACGAATATAATTTTACAAACAAACACTCCATCGATATCACAAACACCATATCCATTTACTATCAAATCTTTAACATAACAAATGAAAACAATCACACCCGTTTACTTGAATCTTGCGATAAGTTTAGGGATTATTACTTAATCAACACAAACCACATCAATAATTGTTTATAAGAAGGAAAAAGAATATTAATATTAATGTAGTCAAGTAATAATCCACTTAACTCATGATTAGATTGTTGGACTGGATTTGTGTCTTCTGTTTTAGAAGTATCATCAGTTGAGCCTTCTGGCATTCCAGTTTTGTACCCAAGTGTCTGCCTCTTGACCCGATCGCCTTAACCACTCGCGGGAATTCCACAAACCCTCGGATTCCACGTTTTATGTGAGGGTTTTCGGGCTCTAATGACACCTTTCTACCTTTTAATTTCAGTGATTTTTCAGATATGACATTGCGGTTCTCTTTCGAAAGAACAAGGCATTTATTGTGCTCTTTTTGTTCCCGATGATGATCTCCATCATTCTTCTTGTGGATCATTTTGGTGATTTCCAATTCCGATATCCTTTCTTCTAACATGATTTTTGCGTCACTGAGCTTCATCTGGACCCTTTCCTCTCTCAATACTTCAGCCACACGCAACATCTTCCTCTCCTCTTCCATGTCTATCTTTAACCTGCTTATCTCAGCCTTACTACATGACACCTCCGCTGCAAGCTCTTCGCATACTTTCTCCAATGCTTCCTTTCCTTTCAACTCCTTTGTCAGCTTCTTGTTGATTGACTCGGCCTTTTTACGAGCTTTTCGTTCGTTCTCAAGATGTACTTTGAGCTCCATGATTTGTGCTCGAGCAGTGTCGAGCTCTGAATCCATGAATGGCTTGATGAATGTAAGATCCCAGAAAGATGTCGCAATCTTACGAGTGGAAACAGGCAAATGAAGAAGATGGAGTTGCTTCTTCTGACCCACTTCTAGCTCTTGTTCTTGTTCTTTGTTTTCTTGATTTTGATGGTGGTTTTGAGGACAACTATAGAATGGATTTTCGTACAGTTTCCAGGTTGGGGCTGGAGTAGGGGTAGGGATAGGGATTGGTATGAGAGTGGAGAAAGAATGATCTTTTTCATGGAAGGTTGCTGTTCTTCCATTGATTGTCATCATCGTTACCATCATCTCCCCTTCCATCGACTTGTTTTCTTATGCAAGATTAAATACCCTTTTTTTCTTTTCAATTAATTTATAAAAATAAAAAATTTCCTTTTATACCTGGCTAGCTACCTTTCTTGAAGGAGGGACCTATGTCATGGATGGCGATTGTTAAAAGGAAAAGGAGACATCACATGCTCTTCTATCTTTATCTAGTGACACACTCACTCATCATCACTCTTAGTTGTGGAGAACACCTTACCTAAATCCTGCATATCCCCTTCACTTCACGTCTACATCTTCTTTGATTGTTACCCGTGTCCTGCTACGGTTTTTAGGATTTGATATATGCAGTTTTTAACGGTGTCGAAAATGCAAGGAAATTGAATTAAAATTAGAGGTAAGCTATGGTATATAAAACCATAGTAAAAGGCAGTTTCTTTTTAACTTAATCAAATTGATACGTTAACACCTTATTTATGCGGCTATTCTACTTAATTTGGACAGAATAAATAAATGAGTAATGCTAAAAAATCATAGCTTAATTTAGTAATTAAGCCACAATCCATGCCGGCCGGGGAGACCGTATTGGGCCTCGTAACTCGTAACGGCTACGCTTCCAACAAAGTTGCATGCGTTTGATTCTCATGATATGCTTTTCGGCTGACTTAGGAGAAATGGAGAAATCGTATTACTTATATATATATATATATATATATATATATATATATATATATATATATGGACTATTGATATAACCAGCCATAGAACTATCTGGATGTATACATTTGGATCTAAAAGTTCAAAATTTGTTAAATTAGACTCTAATGAGAAGACGATTTTACGATTATTGACCATAGTCATCCGGTATAGCAGGTAACTAGTTTTTGTGGCATGTCATATAGTTATTTCTCCGGTAAAATATCCCCTCTACTTCCACCCCATCCTATTGAAGATTTTGTCCCTAACATTCTCATTCTTCCCCGATTAACCAATACCAATCACTTAATTATTTATTTATTTTCAAACACAGTGGCATAATCACGATTTGTTTTAGGGTAGACCAAATAATATACAAAATATGAACAACGGCAAAATCTTCAAACGATAACAAAATATAAGCATATATGTATTCTTAACTAAATTGTTTATTTAAGTTGCATAAAATGTTGTCTTACATTGTTAAAATAATCTAAAATAGAGTTTAATCGACATAAACAACAATATATTCTCTTATACTAATTTCAATTTTTGAATAGAATATGTCATATCACAACCCTAATTCTTTTATTTAACAAAAATATTATATATATATATATATATATATATATATATATATATATATATATATATATATATATATATATATATATATATATATATATATATATATATATATATATATATATGTAACTTTAATTTTGTTTGGGTGGGCCAAGGTCCACTCTTGCCCTATATTGGCTACGCCCCTATTCAAACATGAAAAAGCACCTCAAGGGAGCTATCGTCCACTAATTTGGTCACTGAAAGCATCTTTTAGTCACTAGAAATTAAGTGGTTACTGAATTTTGGTATTCTTACAAATTTAATGACGAATTATATGTGGTGGTCATTAACTCAGTCACTATAATGCAAAAAAATTAAAATGATTCTGTTGCATATCATAACAACTATTTAGTGACTAAAAATAATGGTCACTATGTTAATTATATAGTGGCTAAGACTAATGGTCAATATGTTAGAAGTTTAGTGACGAAAAAAGTGGTCACTGTATTGAAGGTTTAGTGACCAAAAATAATGGTCACTGATTACTTTTGTTCAATACCACGTGCCTATTCTTTAGGTACTCTTTAAATGAGAAAAAACAATTAGTGACCACTCAATAGTGGTCACTAGTGAATTACAAGAAAATAACATTTAGTGACCATAAAGCAGTGGTCACTGATTATATATATTATAGTTTTCAATTAATAAAAACTAAAATATTTTTAATTAATATTTTTTATTTTTGAAAATAACTACAACTTCTTTTATACATAATTTTGTTAAGACTCATTACATTATTGACTGGTGTTTATCAAACGTGTTTATTATAATAATATTTGAACAAAGTTGAAAAAATAAAAAGAAAAACACATTAGAAAAAGTCATAGTTGTATTTATTTCTTGACTAAATAAGAAGACTTGATTAATTTTGACTGACTAATTTTGACCAAATTAATTATACATATAATTTTTGTAAACACGATTAATTGGTTTAGTAAGGAGATAAACAAGGTTGACTAATTTTGACTACAGTACTATGCCCTAAATCGACTCAATACGCTCTCTTTTGCCCTAAATCGATACACCAACATTGACAGCATCATGCCGACCCATCGTCGCCGGTCAATCGCCGCCGGTCCATCGCCGCTCCACACCCTCCCATTGGCGCAACTCTATTCTCCACTCGAAGTCAAACAGGTACTCCATACTCGCATGATCAGATTAGTCAATCGATTGAGTGACTCAACTTCGTTTTCTAGGTCGGCGGTCCATCGTCGTCGGTCCATCGTCCTCTACACCCTCCCATTGACGCACATATGTTCTCTACTCGAAGCCAAACAGGTACTCCATACTCGCATGATCAAATAAGTCAATCGATCGAGTGACTATCAACTTCTTTTTCTAGGTTTAGCTGAGTTTTAAAATCACATTTAATCAAGTTGAATCACCTTCTCATATATACACCTGTATGCCATGATTTGTGCTATTTGACTAACCTTCCCTTCCTATGAATTTGTAATGATATCCTGATCCGCTTTTCACATATAAACTTTAATTTACTTAATTTTTCACACTAGAGAGTAAAGACGCATTGCATATAGAAACCTTGGATTTCTTTTGCCTTGCTGACGTCTAACATAAAAAGTAAAAACCAACGAATTTCTAATTGTTGGAAATTCTAAAACCTACATTGCAGATTGGAAAATCATCTCCACAAGTTCCTGCACAAATAATAAGAAAAAGGCAATCCTAATTATTAAAAACAGTCAACAAATCATAATGATTTTAAACTATTAAATGGTTTGTTTGATTGGATGGAAAGGAATAGAATGAACCATTCCATTCCTTTTTCTGATTCCGTCGTACAAAATAGTCAACAAATCACTTGCCATCTTTTAGTTTTTAAGGCTTGCTGAACTATTTCTTGATAAAAGTGGTAAATATATTCAATGGGATTATGCAACTTATATGAGTAATTTAGGCAGTGCTTTGTTTACTAGCATGAGAAAGGTTTTAGGCATATCCGTGTGCAAGGAGACTCCAAACTTGTTTGTATGCAGGTATATTTTTTTCCTTTTTTATTTTTGTTTCCAGTAAAAGTTACACCACTGCAAATTGATATGATAGATTAGAAATGGATAGAATTGTAATATATGCGATGCTAAAAAATTCAAAAATAAAATAGTAAATGGAACATGACATTCCTTTTGTGGCTAATGATTAAAGATGTTGCCTTTAAGATCAAAATCCACATTTCCTTCACATGACACTTTATGGAGGCCTTTTTGTAACTCTTTATTGTGTTTGTATTTGAAATAGAAACCTTAGATTCTACTTTTTTCTAAATATCGACTCTATAATATCTACTTCCTACCAAGATAATGACTTCACATTTGAAGGAAAATCACATATTCTTAAACATTCAAGTATTGAGCATAAACATTTCATTTATATTAATATTAATTTAATAAGCTACTTATAAGGAAGTAATTAGAAAGTAAGTATAAAATAGGAGGTGAATAAACATAAACATAATTTTTGGTGTTAAAACATTTTAAAGGTTTATAGTGGTGTTTATGTTGTTAATGTGGTAAGTGTTATGAAAACAAACAGGTGAATGGTTTGTGGAAAACGAAAACCCAGAACATGACAAGCTTATGCAAAGTAGCAAAGGAGTTGAAAGATAAGTTTGCATCTTTCCAGATCTGTCATGTTGAAAGGGTATGTATGCATTCAGACATATTATTCCTTCAGATCAGAAGTTATTATTGAATCCTAACAAGTTTATCGTATATTATATGAAATGAAAGGAGTTCAACATTGAAGCTGATCGATGCTCAAGCGAACCTAGGAGTACATCTCCAGGGTAAGAACGTCATTTCATATTTTATTTTTATTAAGAGAGAGAGAGAGAGGGGGGGTTTATAATTGTTGTATCTGGTGTCTGTCTACAGCTGGAGAGGTTCAGGAGGAGGTTGACAGGAGATAGTTGAAAGGAAGGTGTGTTTTTGTTGTACTTATAGCTTAGAAGGAATGGATATTTATTCTACTCTTTTATATGTAAGTCTCATTGGTATTATAACACTATAACTAAACCTCCAGAGGGCAAAATGGTAATTTTACATAATCTTTGGTCTCGTATGTTGTAGCACCTAAAGGAGGATATGAGGTTGAGTTATTTGGCACAAGAGCTAATATCAACGGATCAATTAGCCCTAAATCAGGGTAACCATTTTTAAATATATAAGTGGTTAACTTATGTCTTCTATAAGGACATATTTTTTTATATTTTATTATTATTTTTTTTAAATATAAATGTGACTGGTGTGCAACGGGAAATTGATTTAGTATGCAAAAAGACCATGAAACTGCTCTCAAGAACTTTCAACGTGCAGTACAACTGAATTCAAGAATTGCATATGCTCACACCCTTTGTGGTTATGAATATGATTTTTTATTTTTTTTATTTTTCATAGAAATTTGTTTTTTTAGATAGTAAGGGTAAAATGGTCATTTAGTCTCGTTCATACGTTTTATATTCATTTAAAAAAGAAACAGACCTTACGTATACAACACATTATCGAGACAAAGATCACATTATCCATTCATCCAACAACATAACAGAAAAAAATTAAACTCAATGTCCCGTTTGTGCAAAAGACGAAAATGCCCTTACCCTCATTATAAAAAATATCCATAAAAGCTTGTCCTGTAACTCCTGTCCCATGTACAATTTACAAATGCACCCTTACATCACTTTTTTTATATGCATTTATCTTTTTTCACAGATATGTGGCATTGGAGGACTTTGAGAATGGAATAAAAAGTTACCAAAACGCCCTTCAAGTCGACGGAAGACATTATAACGCATGGTATGGCCTTGCGTAAATTCTTAGAACATCACTTTCGAAAGACTCTCCAAATAAACCTCATTGCATGCCTTAAAGGTACAAAAATAATACATTCTCTTTGGTCATTTTACCCTTCTCTTTGGTCAATGATCATTTTACCCTTCTATTTAAAAACAATGCTTGCTAACAAGGAAACAATGTCTTACTTTTGTTAAACTAAATGACCGTTTAACCCTTCTATTTAGAAACAATGCTCACCAACAAAAGAAACAATATCCTACTCTCCTTTGAGTACATGACCATTTTACCCTTCTATTTAATGAATGACCATTTGACCATTCTATTTGGTAAATGACCATTTTATCATTGTATTTTGCAGGAGTCTGAAAAGTATTCCATAAGGATGCCCAACAAATGGAACTTTTCATTTGATTACTTCTATTTTGCTTTTGTGGTGTTAGCAACTCTATAATTTCATGTATAATTTAGGTGGGAAATCATTCGTTCTTATATGAAAATTTATCTTGTTATTGTTGTCGTATTATAAACATTTATAGCATTTGCCATGTCTTTTGTCTAATTGGATATTATTATATTTCATTTTAAAAATGACATTTAATATTTCAATAATTTCTTAATTATTGACCCTTTTTTTTGTCTAAAAGGCTAAATCAGTGACGACCTGTTATAGTCACTAATTGGATAAACCAGTGACCACTTTCTATGGTCACTAATCGGATAAAACAGTGACGACTTTTATTCGTCGCTAAGTAGATAAAATAGTGACGACTTTTATTGGTCACTAAGTAGATAAAATAGTGACGACTTTCATTGATTAGTGACAACATTTAGTGACGAAGCGGGTCGTCACAGATTTAGTAACGACTATATTTTAGTCACTGTTTAGTGACCATATTTATATCTGGTCACTAAATCGGTTTTGTGACGGACCTATAGTGACGAAAAGTGACGACCGAAATTTTGGTCACTAAATCATTTAGTGACGACTCATTCTATTGTTAGTGACCATTTCGCTTTGGTCACTAAGTGGCATATTTTTGTAGTGCGTCTTTGTTGAAGTAATCTTCTCTAGCGAATTTGGTAGGAGCCTTTTACTTTTTTAAAAAATTATTTATTCTTTAACACACTAAAAATGAAGATGGGGGTTACAACAAAAAGAACCACATAAATCAAATATAAATTCCAAAGAAGAACACATATCAAACATAAGTTAGTAAAAAATAAATAAAAATACATAATATTTAAGCTGTTACGGAAACAGATGAATGAGTCTGTAAATTAGTGTAACATCCGGAATTTCAAGAATGTTATCGTATGGTTGAATTCTTGAGGTTTACGGAGTGACTCGACGAGTTGGGAGTCCAACTCGCCGAGTAAGGTCGAGTTGCTGTGTGGGATTTAATGAATGGACTCGACGAGTCGGGAGGCAGACTCGCCGAGTTGGTGTTGGGCAGAGAAACCCTAATTTCCCGGGGTTGGGGCCTATATAAGGGAACTTATGCCCCCATTTCCGCCTCGTTAGTTACCCTACACCCCTGAGAGCAAACCCTAATTGCTATTTGAGCTAGAGAGTGAGAGAGAAGCTCATATTGTGGTTCTTGTGCATCATTTGAGGAAGAGGATGAGGTTATCAAGCAAGGAGCTGGAGGTGAGGCTGTTAGATCCAGTGATTTCCTGTCTAGAGCTCCTGAGGAAGGTATGAAGTCTTCAACTTTCTTCTTATTTTGGATAGATCTCATATCTATGGAGTTTTAGGGCTTTTTGCTATCTTTTGTTTGGGTTTTTGAGTAGCATGAGTTATCAAAGAGTCTAGACCTCATATTTGGACCTTGTGAGATCCTTAGAGTCTAGGTGTCCCAACTTTATTCATCCATAGGAGGGTTTTTGGGCTTAATCCATAGGAGGGTTTTTAGGCTTAATCACTTATAACATTTGGTTGCTTAGAGACGAGAATCGAGTATTTATTGAGATAACTACCATATGTGTTAGGCGGTGGTTAGTTCAAGATTCGAGTGAGAGGATGCTTGCTTACTGTCGAGGTGAGTCTTCTCACTATACTTTACCTAGAGTGGTAATTTTTGTGTGACCGGAGGGTCTTATGTGTTTATTGAGTTATGTGATATTCTGCGTCTTGTCTGTGTGATATGTATGTTATATTATGTATTGCTGAGACCGGACCGGAGGCTCCAACGAACCATGAGACCGCAAGGTCCTTACTGAGACCGGACCGGAGGCTCCAACGAGCAGTGAGACCAGAGGGTCCTCACAGAGACCGGGTCGGAGGGTCCAACGAACCATGGGACTGGAGGGTCCCACTGAGACACATTGACCGGAGGGTAATACAGAGTTATAGCCTCGAGTGGCTAATTATTTTGTGCGAGGCATTTTAGGGAACTCACTAAGCTTCGTGCTTACCGTGTTATGTGTTATGTGTTTCAGGTTTTCTTAGGACCGCGGGAAGGCACCGGCTTGATTGTACACAACAGTGAAAGAGTTATGTTTTGAAGATCCTGGATTTTAATCAAACAATTATGGAGTTGTTAATTGTAAATTAAATAAATGAGATTTATGTGAAATATGTTATGAGAAATATGCGATCTTAAATGAAATTTTTATAAAAATTTATGGTGTTTCAATTAGGGGCAGATCCACAATATATCCCGGGGTATCTTTGGATACCCCACAAAAAAATTTAAGTGCTTTAATTTTCTAAGAAAAATTTTGTTTTTTGTTTTATGTAATGTGTGTGTGCATGTGTACCCAAACCCACCATAATACGTCGTTTTGTTTGATATATTCATTATATTTTTCTTTAACTTCAATCTCTAACTTGATTTATTTTCAATATTTTCAAAATTTCACTATTATTTTATCTTACAACACATCTTTTTGTCAAACACCTACTAGGCTATATATATATATATATATATATATATATATATATATATATATATATATATATATATATATATATATATATATATATATATGTATGTATTATAGTTGAAATTGAAAATTATGTAAAAGGAAGATAAATGTGAAATTTATAAAAATCTTGGAAGTAAATCATGTTAAAGTTGAATTATAAGAATATTGGACTATTACAATGTATATATGTGATACAAAACGACGTAGTATGGTGAATTTGGGTACCTAAGCTTATATACCCTTAAAGGTATATATATATATATATATATATATATATATATATATATATATATATATATATATATATATATACCCTTAAGGGTACCTAAGCTTATATACCCTTAAAGGTATATATATATATATATATATATATATATATATATATATATATATATATATATGTTTAGGTGTTTCTAGAGGTTGTAATTTCAAATTTTCTTTCAAATATTTATTTTCTTTTATTTTCGCAGCTTCTTTTATATAACTTTATACGGATTATACATATTATATTATGATGTTGTGAAAATTAAACATATGTACTGAGTTATCCAAGTGGTAAAGAATTAAACTTTTAACTTTGAGGTCCCTATTTTGAAGCTTGGCCCTTATACGAGTGTATTTTATTTTATTTATCAGTTTTTCAACTTGGTTTTTTAAAATTCTAAAATTGTCTCATATTATAATATGAATCATAGCTCCTATATATCTGTTATATAAGTAACATAAGCTTCTCAATTCTCAACAAGTTAAACTTTCGAATGGGTTTGGGTTTAAACCCGAAACCAAGTTTGGAAAACAGATAAACCGAACCCATCAGTTTGGAATACCCCCAGGACCGGTCCAGACGGTGGGCAACACATGCGACCATCCAGGGCCCACTTCTCTAGGGGGCCCAAAATTTATGGGCTATGTAGTGTATATATATAAAAAAAAAATATTACCTAAATGATTTATAGGGCGTAAAACTGATTCAAACTCAAATTAGCTCAAAAGATAAACAATTTGGTTTGCTTATCATTGCTAATTGAACACGTCTATACCAAAGAATAAATGATATTTTTTTAGTCTTTATTATATTTGTCTTCAAAGGGCCCTTTTTTTCTTTTCGCCATGGGCCCCATATACGTTTGGTCCGGCCCTGGATACCCATTTACTTTGACGTTGGTTCCGCCACTACTGTAAATCTTGTTCATTCTTCTTCATCTTCTAACGGTAAACCCATATTTGTAGTTAATTAGGGTGAGACCAAATTTTTTTGGTTCAAAACGAAGAATAAATATAAATTCTCTTCCCCTTCAGTCGATTTGTATAAACCATAAAGAAAAAAACATGATGCAATAGGAGCTGTAATACCCCTCTTTGTTAACGCTAATTTTATACATGTTTTTAGAAAAGAAAATGGAAATTCTCTAGCCTTCGATTGTGTGGTGTACATAAATATTCAAATAATGTATGTGGGTGGTGGTAGCTTGGTAGGGTGGGGGAGGAGGGGCAGTGTATGAAGAATTTTACGGTGGCAAACTAGCAATGATAATTATGGTTATAAGGAAACCTAATTGTCTTCATCCCGATCAAAACGAGAGAAATGGTTAGTCTTTGGCGAAATGCATGAGGTTTTGTAGGTTTTAAACCCAACTTCTTATAATCTATTTGTAGATGTCAATGGTATTCTTATTCTTGATCTGGAAATATGTATTAAGTGAAAGAACTAGAGCACGATATGATTTTTATAATGGTAATCTTTGTAATTTTGAGATCTAGATATAGGAGGTGTTTGTGATTGCTTTTGGACCGATAATAACAAATTTTTAGTATTATGATAAAAAGATTTCATAAGCATTTATTGATTCAAATAATGAGTTTTTGATAAGACACTTCTTATTTACTTTTTTTGACTAATTTAAAATAAGTTGTTTTATTATTACATATAAAATAAGAATTTATTGCCAAACACCAAAAACAAATTCTTTTCTTATTTCATTTTAATACTAGATAAGCTAATACAAACATTCTTTTCTAAAACTCTGTTTTAACACCAAATAAATTATTAAATATTTTTACAAATAATTATAAATTATTTTAAATAAGCAAATCCCAAACACCCCATAATTTCCATTCTAATAATAACTTCTTAAGAAAATAATCAAAAAAATTCATGTTGATGACACATGGACCAATATATAACATGTACCATAGACTATTTACATACTTAATGTGTTATAGCAAGTAAGAATGGTCAATTTGTTACAAAATTTTATTTTAGGGTCTAGTTTATAAGGTTTTGAACTTTTTAAAACAGAATTGATACATCCCAATAAGTTCGATATCGAATAATTGTAATAACAATAATCCATAAGGTCCCTTAATCTTTCCTTTCTTACCAAATGGTGGTGGATATTGAAGTAGAAAACACCTCTCTTTGGCTACCCTACTTAAAATCTTTTATTGATGATACGTCATTGAAAAAAAAAAACTCGGGAACTTGGTTGACTATTGCACAAATAGACTGTTGGTTTTGCTCTTGGTGTAATATGATACCAAAATCCCCCTTGCCTTAATGGGATGAAGGTTATAGATTGCATTTCTTTTCTTTGATGGATAAGAATGAATATCAAACTATCTCATTCGATTGGATAAAGCATATGTTTATGCTTTTAATGGCTGGAAAGAAAAGGCACCATATGTTGCCCTATTGGTGGGTCATATATGCCATATCCCATCATACTTCATACCACATGGATTGTTCTATCTTTTGTATTGCTACAAATCACAATCCATCTTTAATTACAGAAATAAGATAAACATGTGATATACTTATGCAGTAAAATCCTTCAATTTGACTGGAAGTCTTCCATCTCAATAGTCAATCCACATTTGTTATTAACTAAAAAAAAAAAAAAAAAGGCTTGCACTACAACATTCAGAAAATTTTGAGTCAAACCAGATGCTTGGAACTACCAAAGACTCTTTGACTTCCTTATTCTGCACCTTCAACCGGTTTCATTGCTTCAATTTCTTTTAGATTTTCCAAAGAAGAGATGCGTCCATCCAGAGATTTATAAAAGTCATTAATCTACATCACCATGGATATAATAATTTGTTACAACTTTAGAAACAATGTGGTAATTGGATATATGTACTTTTTATAACACAGATATTAACAGCTTTTTAACAAACTAAATAAGTTTTTATAAACCTTAGAAAAAATAAATACCAAAGCTCCCACTAGTGAATAAGTTTCCAGCAATGCACTTGTATGCATGTAGCAAGTTTTACTTAAGAACAAAAATGGAAATTTCATAATACAGCTAAATTTTATCAAATGGGGGGGATAAAGAAAGTAAGAAACAATCCCTAAAATGCCATGGAACTCTAGACTCAAGATTTCAAACAATAATAAAGATTTTTGTCTTTCTACCTCCTCCAAAAGCGCTTTTATTCTTTGCTAAATGTTGTATCTAATGGCATAAACTTCTGAAATTAATGGAAGCATGCTTTTATTTAAAAAGTGCAGCTCAAGAAAAGAAGGTAGATAGATCTATAAACATATTCATTTAGCCTATAAGCATGTAAACCCCATGTTTTCCAAAGATATAATCTAGGGCATGCTGCAAGATAAAACTCAATGGTTGCCCACAAAAACTAAATTGTTTTCCTACTCCACATAACATACTGAAAATCCAATTTAATCGTGGTTCATGTATGGAAAGGGCATGCTGATCGGTTACCTAGGGTTCTGATTTTGTGCGTTTTATATCGAATCACAGCATAATAGCACCAACATTTATCAATTACTGCTTTAAAACTGAGAGAATCACTCAGTCAATTCGAAATAAAGACGATAACGCATTTGGGATACACCACCGGTAGTAATGGGACTAATTGGTACACAAAGTAGAGGAAAAGGGAAAGAGAATACCTGTTGAGACATAGATTGATGAGCGACCTTGTAATCCTTGTGAAGAAAATAGAATCCACCGGCTGAAGCCACCGCAGCGCCGGCGAAGAACGAAGCGAACCTCACCCTGAGTACGTATCCCATGACTTCCCCGATTCAATCGAGAGAGATGGCGAAAGAGGGGAGTAATCAAAGTATTGGGCTGATATAAACAATTGGGCTTTTCGAAAAAGTAATTTATGTACTGGATCAGCCATTTGTCATATACAAGTAGATGTGCACAAACCGGATTTTTTTTTCAAATCGGAAAGGTTCAGTAAACTGGTTTGGTTCTTGTCAACAAAGTCAAAATCGGTTAACCCCTAAAACGGTTCGGTTCTGATCAACAAACTCAAAACCGGTTAACCCCCAAACCGGTTTGGTTCCAAACAGGTCCACCTCCAAAAAGTTGCCAACTTTACTATAGAATCTATCAATCGTATTTATTGTTCCAACATAAAGTTGCCAACTTTACTCTCCTACATGCCTTAATGGGTCTCAACAATTAAAAATGAACTTAATAAGGGTCTTAGGGGGTGTTTGGATAGGGAAAAAAGAGGGTGCTTATTGTTTATTGCGTATTCCCACCACAATAAGCAAAGTTTAAGTGTTTGGATAGAAATCCTTAAAAAGCAGCTTATTGTGGTAAGGATAAGCTAAGTAAACTGATTTTAATAAGCATCTCGTCCCTTGCTTATTGCTTATTCTCGCCACAAATAAGCTAATAAGCTATAATCCAATTTATCCAAACACCCCCTTAATACTTGCATGAAACAAAATCTTCTATAAAATTTGCATTTTTATGAACAAATGACCTTATTGGAGCTTATATCTAGCATCCACTACATCTGTAGTATATCAAAAGCTCATCTTTACATCAAAGGACTATAAAGGTCAAAGAAACACCATAAAGTAGATCCAACCTAAATGGTCATCAATGTATAAGCTTTTTACCTTAGAAAGCTTGCAAATGAGAAGATACTCCCGGATCTACAAGCTCAAGCCACTCCTCCAAGTGTTCCCCTTCTTCTTCTTCACCACAAATCACTTTTCAAGCACAAAAATCATCTAATGCACTTAGGGTTCAAATCTACGGTTTAAAAGGGGTGAAGGCTGAAGATATTAGGGTTTGGTGTTGAGTTAAGGAGCTTAAATAGGGTCCAAGGCCCTAAATTAGGGTTGCATGAAACTGGAGTACGCCCTACATACTCCTATTACACTCAGCATACTCCCCAAAGGTGTTGCGATCCTTCTCCCTGGTACACCTCGCCTACTCCCTATATACGCCCAGCGTACTAGGGTTAACCCTAAACCCTACCATTTTCCGAAGACCATAACTTCTTCGTTATAAGTCTGTTTCCGACAATCTTTATATCAACGAAAAGATAACGAGAAGCTCTACGCTTCTATCAATTCATACTTGCCTTAAAACTTCCCGAACTAAAATCTAATTTCCATAAAATCTCAAACTGACACTTTATCGATATACCCTTTTGGCTCAAAAACACAAACTGAACTCCTGAATCATCTAAATTGCATTACCCACACCCAAATGGGTCTATATCTCTCTTTCCCCAAAGGCCCTAAGCTCGATGATAACCGATCTTCGGGCCACAACCCCGAATTAAAAAACAATTCGGAACAGGGTGTTACATGAGTAGTTTCATATCTTTCAACTTAAGGAAAACATGACGTGGGTAGAGTCACTGGAGGAGGAGGAAGAGTTGGAGAAGCATGACGTCCACTTCCACCATTTCCCAAAGAAGAAAAAACATTTTCACCTTTATCTGATAGTGCAATATCATCTTCATTAGCTAGAGGAAAACTATTTCCAAAAGAATGAAGAAGATCATTATTGTCTTGACTTGACATATATAAAAGGGAGAAAAGAGAATTCAAGTTAGTTTATTTTAATCATTAATTATTAACCCATCAATTTTAAATTAAGTCTCGGATCCATATTTTCGATGCAAACTTTGAAGAGGGATGTCGTAATCAAATTCAAATCTATTTTTGGTAGGTAAATCTCTTACCAATCTCAATCGTATGAAACTCCTAGATCTTTTGAGATTCATTAAATTCAATCAATGGCATGTTTAAACTCAGATTACGATCTTACTTTTGTCACTGGGATGTCGAGGATCACAAACGAGATGTGAATAACCATGCAAATTAACTTGGCACTCTTTATGTCATTTATCATCTCGTTTTAATGTGTCGGTTAGCCACACGCGCTCTATTAATTGTGACATCCCCATTTTCATGCTCATTTTAAAATTTTTATTTATGCTTATTTGAAAATTAGAGTATTCATTTTAAAGAATAATATTGCAGAATTTGTTCCCAAAAAAAACATGATAAATATATTATCAAAGCATTTCCGAAGAAATGTACTTTGTTTATATAAAAACTTTGGGATGTCATCGTCAATATAAAAACATAAGCATAAACAGACATTACATTTATTGACACTAGTGATTTACATCTCCTTTAATCTATCATTGTAATGTAGCTTCATATTGACACTTGTGATACAAATAAACTAAGTAGATTAGGTTGGGAAACCTGGTGAGTACATAGGGATTTCAATCCCACAATGTTATATATATATATATATATATATATATATATATATATATATATATATATATATATATATATATGTTTTAGAACTACAACATATACAATTTAACCTCATATAAGCAATTTTACCCCACCTGGTAGACCCTCACAACGACACAGTCTATACTCTCGGATCTAAAATTTACCACTTTACCTAATCCATACTCCCAGATCGGGTAGGTCTAATCCATGCTCTCGGATCAATAACTATGTCCATTCCATACTCTCGAACTAGGGACAAATGACTATGTCTAATCCATACTCTAGGATCAATAACTATGTCCATTCCATACTCTCGGACTATGGACAATAGACTATGTCTAATTCATGCCCCTGGCTTAATGACAAATAACTATGTCCTCTCCATACTCTCGGACTAAGGAAAAATGACTAAGTCTAATCCATGCTCTCGGATCAATGACAAGTTTTAAAGTTCTAGCCTCCATGTATATCTCACTCGTACTCATAAGGAGATACTATCCAATATTCCTCTTAATTAATTTAGGTTTACTCTGTATCCTAAATCATCATATATGCTCTTAACACGTATTTCAGGAAATATCAAATACTTCACACACAAACATATATTTAATACTTTAATCAATACTTGTATTAAAGTCATGTTCATGGAAGGGACTATGCACTCACTTGTTAAAGTGATGATTTCAAACTCGGGCAACTCTTCGCTTCTAACAATTCTATTTTCCTTCGACAAAACCTAGTATCATTACCGCTAGATTTTAGTCTAATATTTATTGCTACTATTTATGAGCGATATTATTTTATAAGTCTTAAACAATAATTTTCAACTACTATATATACAGACAAGGGCTAGACATGAGACACCGGAGGGCAGGACCATTTTGGCATTATAACACTTTTGAAATCCAACACCCTATGCGGCCCTTCAAACTAGATTCATGTACTGCGAGTAGTTAAAAGATATTATAATAACACTTTGTATATTATATTTTATAATATATTTATTGTTTATAAGTTCATAATAACGTTATTGAACCTAAACATAACTTGTACTTAATGTAGGGTAAGCATAACTCACTTACTTGGAGGTTTGGCTACGAACCATGCTACATAGGGGCAGAGCTTCCGAGCCAAAAAGATCTTCTTCTCAGAGCCTTCTGGCGCTCTGGGACTCGCCTCTAGCACTTAGATGTTACTAGGGATTGGAAGGGGTTTAGAGAGATGTTTGAGAGAGAAAGAATAGGATAGGTGTGAAGGAAATGGAAGATTTGCGCCTATATTTATAGGCTGGTAAATGGCCCAACTCGGCGAGTTCTGAGCCTCCCACTCGTCGAGTTGAGTGCCTAGTGTCACCATCTGGTGGCAAGGCGTGGGGAGGAAGCAATGGTCAGGATCGTGCCACGTATCACTCGTAGATTATTCCAAAAACTAATTATCTTCGAAAAACCGTAACTTTTGCATACGAGCGCCATTTTTGATGTTCTTTATATCCACGTAGGCGGCAACATGATCTACAACTTTCGTTTAGAATCCGTTGGCTAATTTTGACTGTATTTTTAAAGTTATATTTTAACAGACTTAGACAGATAAAATCCGTTAAATATTCATAACTTTGTCATCCGACATCCGTTTTCGTACGTCCTTTTATTGTTGAGTTCTTATTAACGAGATCTTTGATTCTTGTTTAGATTGTGTTGGCTAAAAGTCGGTCGATCTAAAACTTGAATTCCGGGTTGTGCACTATTATGCTATGTTAAATCTTAGAAAAATCATAACTTCCTCATACGAAGTTAGATTTGGACGTTCTTTTTATGCACACTCTCGGTTTAACATATACTACAACTTTTGTTTAGATCGCTAAGGCTAAAAAGTATTTTGTTGTAAACTCACTTTTTACGATTCCCGGTGTCGTGTCGGTTTTGCCGTAAAATTTCGACGGGTCATAACTTCTTCGTTATAACTCGGATTTTAGCGTTCTTTATATGTACAGAACCCTTGTAAAATATACTATAACTTGGTTATGATTATTTAATCTACATAATCTTCTATCAAAAAGTCATTTTTTAACGGTTATTGTGTCTAAATTGACTAGCCTGAATCTGCGGGCGTTACGTTAATCAACGATAATTTTCGAGACACCACTACCACTCTTTATTAGTCCCCCATTAGTATGTTTGTTAACCACACATATTCCAGTAATGACTTATAAAGTGTAATGTGCAATCAAATTCATATTTTCCTAAAGTAACTAAGAGTGAAATTTTAGAAAATAGTTTAGTTACTTCATATCATTATACTTATTAATGAGATTATGACCTATTAAATCCGTTCGGCTAACGACCATCAACTATAAAGGAGAGCGATGGGTGAAAGTAGACACCCATTCAATGACCATTTTATAGGCCGCTTCCTTATACCCTCTTTATAGTATGGTTTCGTGAATGAAATATACTAACGATTTGACTGGCTATTCTTATATATATATATATATATATATATATATATATATATATATATATATATATATATATATATATATATATATATATATATATATATATATTAAACTTTTAATTATATATACATAGTATAAGGTGTACTTTTAAACATTTTAAATTGCAAGAGTTTAATCTTTTAATAAATTAAACTTTTAACTTAATTAAATTTAAACCATTTTATGGATTTATTCATTATCTTTTAATTAATCATTTAATTAAATTAATAATAAGATCCATAAGGATAATTTTAATCATATAAATTTATCATTATCTTATCTATAATCATCTCCTAATATTTTGGGTTTATTTAATTATCTAATATGAACAAAATTCAGATTATGGAAGATTATATAAAAGATAATTACCAAATAACAATCAAATAAATCAAATTAGGCAAAAATTCCAAAAATTCGAATATAGTCTGTCAGGAACCAGATTTCCAGATTTATATGTGCTCACGTCGTGAGATCTGATTCTTCAGAAAAATTCGATTTTGTTCAGGTTCAAGAAATATACATTCAATTGTTAGAAAACCTACGCTCAGATAACACTGATGGGTTTTACATGTATTTGTAACACCTTAAGTTCAGAAGTGCAAGTTTAGGGTTCTTAGTGTAAATAAGTAAGGTCGACTCGGTGAGTCAATGGATAGACTCGGCAAGTCGAGTCGCGATTCTGGTCATATGTTAAGTGACCAACTCGGCGAGTCGGAAGTGGACTCGGTGAGTCGGTGCTGAAGGGAGAAAACCCTAGTTCCGGGTGTTGTGCCCTATATAAAGCACATTATAGCCACCCTCAGCCTCTTTACTGCCCATTTGAGTTATAGAAACCCTAATTAGTGTGTGTGAGCCTCCATTGTTAAAATTTGAGCTTGGAAGAAGAATTTAAGAGGAGAAAGTTAGAAGATCAAGAAGCTAGCATCGGGAGATCATTGTAGATCCAGAATCTACTCCTTCTTGGGCACATTTCTGAGGTAACAAGTCGTTACCTTGAGTTTTCTCCTTCTAGATCCATTCTTGGTTGTTGTTTTGGGAATTTTAGCTTGATTGGAATCCATTTCGGGTTTAGAGGTTACATGTGAAGTTGCAACTTCAGATCTAGGTTAATAGTGAGCCATGAAAGCTTAAAGCATCAGCCATGGGGCTTGATTTAGAGTTTCTTTGTCCCAAAACCACCTTGTAGCTTGATTAGAGCTTGTTGAGCCTTGCATGTACGTAAAGTTGGAAACTTTACGTGTGAATCTGGCCCTAGGAGTCCAGATCTATGTATTGGAAGCAATGAAATGGCCTGAAATCGTCTAAATAAAGATGTCACATTTTGGACTTGGCGAGTGGAAGAACAACTCGGCGAGTCTGTTGAAGATTGCCTTGGACTCGGCGAGTTTGTTCTTGGACTCGACGAGTCTGGTCGTGGAACCCTAACCTTTTCTGGTTAAGCCTCGAATTGGTGAGTCGAGGGACGACTCTGTGAGTTAAGCAGGATGGGACTCTGAGATTGTTGGGCTCGACGAGTCTTGGGGCGACTCGACGAGTTGAGTCGTATAATCGGAGTTCTGAGTAAAGGAACTCGACGGGTTGACTCGACGAGTAGGGTCAACCATAAAGGTTGACCTTGACTGAGGACTTTGACTTGGACCAAGGGTTGACCAGTTTGACTTCCAAGGGTATTTTGGTAATTATTGGTGTTTATTGGTTTTGGTTATTGGTAATGATCAGTGGTGGAGTCTGTGCTGGTGGTCGGAGCAGCGTGGTCTTATTCCTTCAAGTCGGCAGTTGCAAGTGAGTTATCCTCACTATTTCAACAGGGTCTAAGGCACCAAGGTCGGCCCTTTATCGGATGGAAATCCGGGTAGTTGTTGTTATGTTATTGTTTTGCTATGTCTGCATCAGGGTAGTTAGGATGGTATGTGTTAGAGACCTGGTTAAGGTCGGTATCCAGGTATATAGGATGATGTTATGCTAGTGACCGGTTAGGTCTGTATCCTGGTTAGGATGTTGCTATGCTATGTGATGTGTTGGATCGGTTTGATTAGTTGTGAGATGTTATATGATTATATGTTTATGTGCACATGGTTGTTGGACTGTGGTTGGGTTGAGGAAGGTCCTGCTTTGTGCTGTAGGCCAACATACCTAGGGCGGACCGGTTAGACCGAAGGCCCGGCGAGCGGTCCGGATAGGCTGAAGGCCCCAAGAGGGCAGACCAGACGTGTCGAGGCTTGGAGAGTGGACCAGACAGACTGAAGGCCTGATGAGTGCAGACCAGTCATACTGTAAACTCAAAGAGTGGAGCAGGTGGACTGAAGGCCCGGTGCGGGCGGACCAGTCATGCTGAAGACTCGGAGAGAGAGTGGACAGGGTGACTGAAGGCCTGGTGTAGGCGGACCAGTCATACTATAGACTCGATATGCATGGCTGTTCTTTTTATGATATGATATGATATGTGTATGGTATTGTGGTTGGTATTTTGGGGTAACTCACTAAGCTTTCAGGCTTACAGTTTCAATGTATTGTTTCAGGTACTTCAGGAGGTCGTGGCAAGGCAAAGGCGTGATCGTACCGCTCCTCAGTTTTATGTTGATGTTTCTGGGATACTCTAATAATAAATGAACTAAAAACCTTTTTGTAATAAGTTAATGGATATGGGTTGTTTTGAAAAGTTTAAATTGGTTGTAAATTTCCACAGTGTTACAAGTTGGTATCAGAGCCTTGGTTTGAGTGAATTGGAGGAACATTCGTGTGAATCCAGTCTCAAATCAAGGAGAGTTTTCAAAGTGAAATTGAAATGGTTTTCAAAAATAAGTAGAGGAGGATGCGGAGGTACAATCAGCCAGAGCCAGTAAGTAAACCCCAAAATACCATACAAGTTATTTGATTATGTGAGATGTTAGAACAACATGCTAGTACTAGGCTAGGGATCTTCAGAAATTGCATGATAGAATTGCTTGATTATATGATGCCTGCTAGCCTAGGGTTCCCTGTTATGTGAGGTAGTTAGCAGTTCCTATAGAGGTGAGGATTGAGTGTTGCCATGTATATGATTATCGCTAGGGTGTTGTGGTGATACTTGATATAAATATCGGTAGGTGTGGAAGGTAGTATGGGCCTTTACTACTGAAAGCACAGGACCCATACGCTTATCAAGGAAGTCACAACCCCTAGGGTCGGGTTGGGAGTTGGTATCCGGGTTATTGGGGAAGCATCTGATTTTCTGGCGGTGTATTTGCAGTATGGTGGTTACGAGACATGCCGGGAGTGGATCCGGGTAAGGATCGGGATCAAGAAAGGGCGGTCAGGGTGGATCAGTGCCACCCGAGGTCATCGATCAGATGAATACGGATGAGTTGGATGCCAGGATTCGTGAGATCCTGCATGATAAGATTTCTACTATGTTCCAGGCGGAGATGCCAGAGATGTTTGGGTCGATCAAGACTGCCATGGTTGAGTATTTTGATGAGCGCTATGCAACTCTTGCAGAGACGCCTACTGTGGCAGCTGCAGCGGCTGTAGCAGCGACATGTGGAGGAGTCGGTCGGGGTTTTCAGTATCGGGACATCGATAATACGAAGCCCCCTACTTTTGATGGAGTTTAGGATCCGATCATTGCTATGAGGTGGTTGTCAGGCATAGAGGGTTGTTTCTTCACGTGTTCATGTCATGCGGATCAGAGGGTGAGGTGTGCTTTGAACCTTTTAAGGCTCGGGGCAAAGGATTGGTGGAGGTTGACTACGGGATCATATTCTGATGTGCAGCGGGCTGTGGTTACATGGGATCAGTTCCGGGAGATGTTTAGTACTCGATATGTTTCGAGGGTTGAGAGAGAGAGAGAGGTTGGCTCAGAAGTTATTGCAACTGAAGCAGGATTCGGAGTCGGTGATGGAGATCACCAGGATGTTTACTTAGAGGGCGATGTTTTGCCCTGAGTTTGCTTCGGAGCAGGCTCATATGTCCCGATATCTGAGTATGCTCAAGAGGGATATCAGGCAGTTTGTGTCTACGCAGAGGTGCGATACCTTGCTGGAGTTGCAGGAGGCCGCTCAGCGGCGTGAGTTGGAGATTGAGTTACAGTTGCGAGAGCAGAGATAGGCCCCGGTGCAGTCGCAGCCGGCGCCAAAATGGTCCAAGACCGTTGATTCCAAGTTGGGAGGTCAGGGTAGCCACACTTGCGAGCAGTGTGGGAAGGGTCATACCGGAGTTTGTAGGTCCGGTGGTTCATGCCGCAAGTGTGGGAGAGAGGGGCATTATGCGAGGGATTGCCGTCAGTCAGCCCCGGTTCAGGATTTGAGGATTTGTTATCATTGCCATCAGGTTGGTCACTTGAGGGCCAACTATCCTCATCTTGTTTCCAGATCGGTGCAGGGTCCAACACCGTCTTCTGTGAGGATTATTGGCGGGGGTCAAGGTGGAGTGGAGCCTCCGAGGGTTCAGGGGCGCGTTTTTCAGCTCACAACATAGAAGGTCAGGGCAGAGCCGGATGCAGTTGCGGGTATGTTTTCGTTTCCATTTTGTTATCTTGTTATCTTGTGGTTATTATGGAGTATTTGTTGGATTAGTGTCTAAGTCCATAACTATTTGGTATGTACTTGACCCGATGGTGCATGGTCCTTTTGGGTTGCCTTCACCAAAACAACTTGATAGGATGAATTATGGAAAGAGAGGATTAATTATGATTTATTAATATATTATAAGAATAATATATTAAAGAAGAAATCATATTGTTTAATTAATATTAGTCAAGAATTAAGTTTATCGCTAAAAGAGATTAATTAAACTTAAGGGACTGGAATTGTAATTATAAGATAATTGCAATTGGGCTATGGATTACCTTATAATATAAAGTTGGACGAATTCTATGGGGAAGCCCATTAGAAATCGTCCAAGGCTTATTAAAGAATGGTCCATGGGCTGCTTAGGGCTTAAGCAGTCACTTTAGGGTTTCCTAGTTCAAAACCCTAATAGCCTACATGTATATAAAGTTCCCTTAAGCCCCAAAAACGTGGTGAAGACTCCTTCTAGGGTTTGTAGACGTTTTGGGCAGCCTCCTTCTCTTCTCCTCTTCATCCTCTTGCTCTTGGTGTTTGTGAACCATTAGAGGAGTGACATTTGTGACTCTAAGCTTTCTAAAGTCAATACAAGAAGGATTTGAGATTGTTATTGCTACATAACAATCAAGGTATGATCTAAACCCTAATTTATATATTATATTGATTAACATATACTAGATCTAGGGTTTATAGTCTTGGATGAAATGCATGTACAATAGAGAAACCTAGATCCAAACATTAGGGGTTGTATGAGCACATAGGATGTTCTTTTGGCTAAAACCCATCAGTGGTATCAAAGCCTTGATTGGTTTCTATTGTATTGATGCCTTGTATGTTTGTTCAAGTTGCAAAATCGATTTTTAGCCAACCTGCCTGATGAACTCGGCGAGTCCCATTGTGGACTCGGCGAGTAGGCCCCTAATCGGCGAGTCCATAGTTCGAGCGTCAAAGAGGGGATTTCGGGATTTCTTGCTGTTTTACTCATGGATACTTGCCTTATTTGTTTTAGGTTATTAAAATCTGATTTTAAACATATTTATGAGTATATCCTTGATTAAACAAAAGATAATTACCAATTGATTAGATAATAACTTCCTTATATGATAAAGTTTGATTATTTGTATTAATTGGGTAACTTACTTTGCAAGAAATTGAAATTAGGTCAAATATAGATAATGATAAAATTAATTGTTTAATTTATATTATTTGTTATTGGATCCTTGTGTTATGAAAAGTTTCAATTTTCCCCTTTAGGTTTTATAGTTTAAATTTGAACTCAAAAGTTTTGTTTTGAAATTTAAATAGTTGAAACCCTAATGTTTTGAAAAAGGTTTCAAAACTTGCCTCAAGTTTTGGAATTTAAATTTTGATTGAAAAGTTTGATTTTGAAATATTTAAATTCTAAATCCTAATGTTTTGAAATGTTTCGAAACTTGCCCTCAAGTTTTGGAATTTAAAAGTTGATTAAAAGTTTAATTTAGGAATGTTAAATTCTAAAACCCTAGTGATGTTTTGAAAAGTTCATATCACACCCTTATGGTTTTATTAATTAATTAAGGTGTATAATTAAAAGAGGTTTAATAAATCCATAAAAGTTTTGGTTTGCAATTTAATTGAATTAAAAGTATAATTATTAAGTTTGACCACCTAGTATTTTAAAAGTGTAAAATACACCCTATACTATATATAACATTAAAAGTCTAACATTATATATATGTATAAGTAAAAGTCTGTCTTACCGTTAGTAGGCCTCATTCACGAAGCTGGTCTATAAGGGGTGTTTAAGGAAATTGCCTATAAAATGGCGATTGAATGGGTATCCACTCTTACCCACCGCACTCTTGACTAGTTGAGGGTCATTAGCCGAACGGGTAGGATAGGACAGAAACCTTTCATTATAAGTATAATGAAGTACAAAAGTAACTAAATGTTTACAAAATTCCCAATCTTAGTTACTTTAGGCAAAAGTGAATTGATGCAATTCCATGAAATTACACTTTGTGCCCTTGCGAAGACGTTAGTGGAGCGCATGTGGTTAACCGGCACACTAAATGGTTCTAAGCAAAGGTAGCAAAGGGTGACTCAATGTTTGTCATAGTTCAGTGGAGCGTGTGTGGTTTACCGGCACATCGAATAGGTGACTGTAACATGTGAGGGCACCATGTAGATTTGCATGGTTATTCACACCCGCTTTGTGATCCTCGGCATCCCAGTCACAAACTAGATGGGCATATCAAGATTTAAACATGCCATTGAAAAGGTTGAATGAATCTCAAAGAATCTAAGAGTTTTCAATACATTTAAGACTTAATCTGTTTTTCTTTTTTCATGGTGGAAAATTAGTGAATCGTCATTCACTTACCTTCAAATGTTCTGCAATTAGGGTTACGACATCCCTCTCCCGAGTTGTGGAATATTGTGTTGGGTCCTAGCCTTAATATCTCATTTGGGTGATTTATGAAGGACTCAATCAACCAACTAACTTGAATTTGTTTTCTCCCGTTTTGTAGATGTCAAAGTTCGACAACTATGGTCTTCCCAAATCCCGTGGAACAAGCATTCCACATGAAGATGATATTCCACGATTCGATCGAGGAACAAGAGATCATGCTTCACTTCCTCCTCCTCCTCCTCCCGTTATTCTCCCTAACCCACAAGATCGAAGAATTGAAAGGTTCAATGTCACTAAAGCCCTATTGGAAATGAAACATGAAGATGGTAAACTCGTGTGTGCCCACGTTCTAGGAATGAAATCACACATCGATAGGTTGATAATGTTGGGTCCGTCATTCCCGGATAAGTTGGCTGTGAACTGGGTTCTGCTGTCACTCCCTAAATCATATAATGAGTTCAAAAGAAAGTATTATATGATGGATCATGACGCAAACCTCATTGACCTAACTTACATGCTCATTGCTGCTGAATCAGAAATGATTTGGCAAAGCAATGTAGCATATTTGTTGGGAAATTCAACCAACCATGCTTCCAAGGACGTTCTAGGAGAACCGACCTGCGTTTGCTGCCAAAAGAAAAGGCGTTGGATACAAGTCTGCCCTAAGAGCCTGAAGAGTCCAAAAGATGGGAGAGTCAAAATGTATGGCTGTGCTTCAGGTAAAATCCACTATCTAATTCCATTAAGTTCCTATTCGTTGATTCTTAATACATGATGTGATAAGATTGCATTTGAATGTTTTGCAGGATCAGTGAAAAGAGAGGAAGCTTGATGAAAGAGCAAGATGAATCTAATCACGAAGAAATGGATCTCGATTGCATGGATTTGAAGATTAGATTTTGAGCTAAGAAACTTATGATAATGTTGTTAGGAATTTTTCTTTTGACTACATAGTTTTCAGTTGATTTTGCATTGTAAGGACAAATGTTTTCCGCTGCTTTTATGAATAAAATAAATTTTTGATATGACTTATTTATTTATTTATTTATTTCCTTGCAATTAAATCATTATGAAAATTGATGTTTGCATATTTATACAACGAATGGATAAGATTCTTAATTATGTTAATAGTGGAAATGTCAAGAATTTACCAAATAGGGAGAGTCTCTCATCACCCAAGTTTCAATTGGACAGAAACTTGGAATTGGTTGCACGATGAATGAGAAATTTCATATTTGGAAATTAGACTAATTCGTTAACAAAGTGTCAAGTGAAAGACTATTAGATCGAGTACACAAAAGTTGTGTGTTGATCAAGTCCACCACAAGGGTAACAAAGATATTCGTCATGATTTACTAAAAGATTAGTAAATATGATTATGCTTATAAGATTAAGTGTAATTCTAAATTGATTGAAAAATGTTTAAATCAATAGCAGAACGAATAAGAAGAATCAAGTAGGTAGAAAGATAAAAGTTTCTCTATTCTAAGAAGAAGGGAGAGTACCTTTTATGCTTTATGATATGACTTAATGATTAAGAACCATATTTCAATTGATCCTCTAAATAAGTCCTAGTACAATTGTTTGTCTGAGAAGAGGAATCAAGAATTGAAGAAATGGTTAAATCAAGAAGTCAATCATACTTCATTCCAAAACAAGTCTTAGAGTTAAGATTGTAATATTGAGTGACAAGTCTTAAGAAGGTTCATAACATTCATCAAATGTAGAATTGGAAAATGGTTTTCTTATTCTTGAACATTTGAATAGTAAATATTCTATTGAGAATGAGTAAATATCGATGTTATTTTGAGCATAAGTGTTATGTTTATAATATTTCTGAATACATGTCAAAACTAGTGGGACCATATCGATGTTATTATGAATAGTAAATATTCTATTGAGAATGAGTTGTCACATGGTAAGTATGGAAAGGTTTCCATATTGGGAATTGGATATTGAGAATCAATGTCTAGATTAGAAATTTTATGCAAAATGATGTTCAAAGGAATGTACTTTGAGTGAGAGACATCACATCTATGGAATTGTCTTGTAACAATCTCCAATAGAGGACTTTGTAATCTCATTGGCAATAGTCATTGTGATTTTGTTTATGACATTACAAAAGGATCATTGCATAAAATGTTAGAATCTAGCATATTCTATAAGTGGCAAGAATTTGATATTCTTTGACTTGTGGAAAGGATTAGGAGTTGTGAAATGAGTATGATTGGAAATGTGTTCATTTGATCTATTTCATAAAGTAAGAACCATAGGTAAACATTGTGTGCATGCTAAGAGCATGGGACAAGTGTTGTAATTCAAGTAAGAAGTTGATTACCCGAAACAACAAATAATGAGTAATCGATATGGTGATAAATAAAAGGTGTTTTATTTATACTCAAAGGTTTGAGGCCATATGGAATTAGTATTATTCTTGTGTTTCACTTTGCATGTTTTGACTTCCTGAATAATTTAGTTGGTTGAGAACAGTCAAATTATTCAGATGGGCCACAGTCGTTCATATGTTGGAAGTAGATATGAATGAAGACTGTCATGAATTGGTGTGTGGATTGTCTAAAGAGAATTAGACATAAGCAAATGTTTGCTGCAACGTTCATGAGTGCTTATGAATATGATTTGATCATTGGATTAAACTCACGCTCACTTGGATCACTTCATGGATAGTATCACGAGTGATTAGTGAGACGATAACATCTTATATTCTTGAAACCGAGATGTGTGAGTTGTACCTTGCGAGTCGGTTACACATTGATAATATGTAAACACACCAGTAACTTAGTGTTATAAAACATATTGTTGTGTGTGATTTGGTGAGTGAGTGCAAGCGAGCATTGAGTCAAAGTTTATCCGTTCCTTTTGTCCAAAGAAGGATAAAAGCGATATATGTGGGCCCCTCGATGATTTAGTGATGGCACCTAAGCGCTTGGCCAAGCCGGGACTAAATTGATGTGTTCAATTGTAGTGTAACGACCCAAATTTTTTTTTTTTTTTTGTTTGATATTACTTTAGAAAACATTAATAAATAAAATCATTGTCTAAATAAAAAGAAACATTGTTTGTTCACACCATAACACATTGCAACCATGTTCTCAAAAGCCAAACCGTACATCCCATCAAATATCATAGTACAATCCCAGTAAATCTCATAAATGCGGAAACCGAAGAGTGTGTGTATGACGTGCCGCTACCGCGCCGGCTCCTTCCCCTTCGATGCAGAGGTACCTGAAAACAAAACTGTAAACGTAAGCACAAAGCTTAGTGAGTTCCCCCAACGTACCGCATACCATACAAACACATAACATATATACTGCCAGGCTATTCTGGGGTGCCTGACTACCCGGTACGGCCATTCTGGGGTGCCGACCTACCCGTGTCAAGCCATTCTGGGGTGCTGACCTACCCATACGGCCATTCTGGGGTGCCGTCTTACCCGTGTCAAGCCATTCTGGGGTGCTGACTACCCATCGGTCCTAACAACCGATCCTCGGGGACTATTTCACCCCTACTACTACGATCACATATAACATAACAAGCCAGCATGCATACATATCGTCACATACTGTCAGACGTATCTGGGATGTCTGACTACCCTTCGGTCCGAACAACCAAACTCTACTACTATCACATACAGCATATCATGCTAGCATATAACATGTCAGGTACTAGCGAACTTAGATGATATCACAAAGACAATCATCTATCATACAACTCCTACTGGTGGGTCGGCATTGTGGCCTTAGACCCACCGCTACTGGAAGGTAACTCACCTCAAAGTAGCTGCTGAACTGATCGGGAACTAACTGACTGCTGCTGCTCCGGGAGTCCTCCGGCTGCAATTTCCACGACATACTCAATCAAACACTGCTAACTGTCCTTTAGGTAAAATGACCATTTTACCCCTGGGTCAACTCTCAGCCAAAGCTGGAGTCAACTTTCAGTTGACCCGACTCGCCGAGTGGATCACCACTCGCCGAGTCCCTAGCAAACCAATGTCCTGGGTCCCTGGTTCTACTCGTCGAGTCGGGCTATGACTCGACGAGTTCACCTTCTAACTGCCATTCAACACCTTCATCCTACTCGCCGAGTTGTATGAACAACTCGTCGAGTTCATCTTCATCCGATGAACACTTTATGCTAAGACTCGCCGAGTTGTATGAACAGCTCGCCGAGTCTGTTCTTGAGCTATGAAGATTGCCTTGGACTCGCCGAGTCAGGGCATTGACTCGCCGAGTCCTAACATGGGTGAGTTCAGCTCCCAACTCACCGAGTCACCCCCTGTGACTCAAGGCTCAACTCGACACATGAAGAAGGGACCAATTTGGTGACTCGCGACCAGACTCGCCGAGTCGTCGCCATGCACTCCTTAAATATACCGATTTGCTCGGTTCCAGACCATGCCATTCATAGATCTGGACTTCTAGGACACGAATCACACGTAAAGTTTCCAACTTTACGTGTGGATATTCACCAATATGGATTATAAGGCTCAAAATGTCTCAAAATGGTAGATCTAGGGCTAACAATCCTCATGAGGCCAAAAAGCTAACAGATCTGAGCTCCGGGAGCTCAATCTTACATAGATCCAAAGGCCAAACGCCTTATTACAACATATAATGAACATGCAAACTTGGGGAATTGACCAAGAAGGACCCAAATGAAGTTTTAAGCATAGAATCAAGGGGAAAACGGGTTATACCTCAAAGGAAATGTTGAAATGACACAAGGATGGCTGATCTCCTTCTCCTCTTCTTGATCTACTCCTCTTACTCTTCAAAACCTTCAAGAACACACCAAGAACACTTCAAACTCTCAAGAAAACAAGGGAAAACGATGTAGGGGGAGTTCTGGGGGTGAATGGGGACGAGTTGGGGCGGAATGAGAGTTTAAATAGGGTGCAAACCCTTGAAACTTAGGGTTTCATCCCGCAGCGGTGACTCGCCGAGTCCAGGATATGGACTCGTCGAGTCGCCTACTTAAAACGCGTCCTGAGTCTCGTCCCTACTCGGCGAGTCGGACCCTATGACTCGCCGAGTCCAAGGCTAAATTAGGGCAATGCTCAAATAAAATTCACATACCGGAAACCAGGTGCTACAAATCTCCCCCACTTATTTTAGACTTCGTCCTCGAAGTCTGCTGCCTGATCCTGAAACAGCTCGGGGTAATGCTCCATCATCTCGTCTACCGGCTCCCAAGTCCACTCTGAACCCTTGCGGTGCTGCCATTGCACCTTCACTAGCTCCACCCTCTTGTTCCTTAAATCCTTCGACTTCCTGTCGAGGATTGCGACTGGGTGCTCGATGTAGTTCAGGCTGTCATCAACCTGAATATCCTCCAAAGGTACTACTGCAGAATCGTCCACTAGGCACTTCCGCAACTGCGAAACATGGAAAGTGCTGTGGATCTGGCTAAGCTCGGCTGGCAGATCCAGCCTATATGCTACCCTGCCCACCCGGGCTAAGACCCTGAACGGTCCGATGAATCGCGGGCCCAACTTGCCCCGCTTCCTGAATCGGATGACGCCTTTCCACGGCGACACCTTCAGGAGGACCATATCCCCGACCTGGAACTCTAAATCGGATCGACGCTTGTCGGCATAACTTTTCTGTCGACTCTGGGCAGTCTGAAGCCTGCTCCGGACCTGCTGTATCCTCTCAGTCGTCTTGAGCACCACTTCGGTGCTTCCCATAACTCTCTGGCCAACCTCACCCCAGCATATCGGGGTCCTACACCTCCGTCCGTACAACATCTCGAAGGGAGGGCGGTCGATACTCGCGTGATAGCTGTTGTTGTAGGAGAACTCAGCCAAAGGAAGATAGGTATCCCAGCTACCACCGAAATCCAGAACACACGCCCGCAACATGTCCTCCAAAGTCTGGATGGTCCGCTCACTCTGTCCATCTGTCTGCGGGTGAAAGGCGGTGCTGAAATGCAGACGAGTGCCCAACTCGTCATGGAATCTCTTCCAAAACCTGGAAGTAAAACGCACATCCCTGTCCGAGATCACCGATACTGGCACCCCATGCCGTGCCACAATCTCCCTGATATAGATGTCGGCCAATTTCTCGGCCGATATGCTCTCCGAATCGGAATAAAGTGAGCACTCTTGGTCAATCTATCCACGATGACCCAAATCGAATCCACTCCACGTGCGGTCCTGGGAAGCTTTGTGATAAAATCCATCGTGATATCTTCCCACTTCCACAGTGGAATGTCCAACGGCTGCATCTTGCCATGCGGCCTCTGATGTTCGGCCTTGACCTTCCTGCAGGTCAAGCACCGCTCGACGTACCATGCCACATCCCGCTTCATGCAGGGCCACCAATAGTCTAGACGAAGATCCCTATACATCTTCGTCGCCCCGGGATGAATAGAGAATCGGGACTTGTGCGCCTCCTCCATCAAAATCTGGCGCACGCCCCCGTGATACGGCACCCACACCCTATGGTGAAGTGTCAATAACCCTCGGCTATCATAATCGAAGGAGGAAACCTGACCTACTACGCGCTCGCTCTTCCGATGCTCCTCCTTGATAGCCTCCTGTTGAGCTTCCCGAATCTGCTCCAACAGGGGAGTCACCACAGTCATCCTCAAACAGGCGTCCCTGATCGGTGCCGTCTTGCGGCTAAGCGCATCGGCCACCACATTGGCCTTTCCCGGGTGGTAAAGGATCTCGCAATCATAATCCTTCACCACATCCAACCACCGACGCTGCCTCATGTTCAGATTCGGCTGGTCCATGAGGTACCTCAAGCTCTTGTGGTCCGTGTAGATGGTACACCGAACCCCATAGAGGTAATGTCGCCAAATCTTGAGGGCAAATACCACCGCCCCCAACTCCAAATCGTGCGTCGGGTAGTTCGCCTCGTGAGGCTTGAGCTGCCTCGAGGCGTAAGCAATGACATGCCCCCTTTGCATCAGCACCGCGCCCAACCCAGAAATGGACGCATCGCAATAAACCACGAAATCCTCTACGCCCTCTGGCAGGGCTAAGATCGGCGCCTCACACAATCTCTGTCTCAGCGTCTCAAATGCAGCCTGCTGCTCGGGTCCCCACCGAAAGACCACGGCTTTCTTCGTCAACCGCGTCAGGGGCACGGCTATCTTGGAGAAATCCTGGATAAATCTCCGATAGTAGCCTGCCAATCCTAGGAAGCTCCGAATCTCAGATGGGGACTTCGGAACTTCCCATCTCATCACGGCCTCGACCTTGGCCGGGTCGACCAGAATCCCGTTCTGGTTGACGAGGTGCCCCAGAAATTGCACCTCGCGCAACCAAAACTCACACTTGGAGAACTTGGCATACAAGCTCTCCCTCCTCAGGGTCTCTAACACCTCTCTCAAATGCTCCTCATGTTCCTCCCGGGTCTTGGAATAAACCAAGATATCATCGATAAAGACTATCACAGACCGGTCCAGCATCGGTCTGCATACACGGTTCATGAGGTCCATGAACGCGGCAGGAGCATTGGTGAGCCCAAACGGCATCACCACAAACTCGTAATGGCCATAGCGCGTCCGAAACGCGGTCTTCTGCATATCCTCCTCCCTGACCCTCATCTGATGATAACCCGAACGCAAATCAATCTTGGAGAACCAAGATGCGCCCTGAAGCTGGTCAAAGAGGTCATCAATCCTCGGAAGCGGGTAACGGTTCTTCACCGTTACCTTGTTCAGCTCCCGATAATCTATACACATCCGATGCGACCCATCCTTCTTCTTCACAAACAGAATCGGGGCTCCCCAGGGCGAACTGCTCGGCCGAATAAATCCCTTGTCCAGCAGCTCCTGCAGCTGCGTAGACAACTCCTGCATCTCGGGAGGAGCCAACCGATACGGTGCTTTGGCTATCGGAGCCGCACCGGGAACGAGGTCAATCCTGAACTCCACCTGTCGCTCCGGAGGTATCCCAGGTAGTTCCTCCGGAAAAACATCAGCAAAATCTCGAACCACCGGGACCTCGCTCACAGTCGCCTTACCCGCCTCCCGGGTGTCCATCACGTACGCGACATAACCCGCGCATCCCTGCTGAAGGTAGCGCCTAGCCCTCGCTGCTGAACATACAGTGGGTCCACACTACGGCCGCTCTCCATGAATCACTAACTCTCCCCCGCTTGGGGTCTTGACTCGCACTAGCTGCTGTGCGCAATCTATCACTGCCCCATTAGGGCTCAACCAATCCATACCAATAATCACCTTGTTCCCACGCAATGGAATGGGAACCAAGTCTACCAGGTAACACTCCTCAAACAGTCGCAGGACACAATCTCGAAACACCATCGATGCTCGCACCGATCGATCATCGGCAATCTCTACCTCTAACGGGCAATCTAACTCGCCTGAAGTCTCATGAAATCTCTTGCTGAGAGCAAGAGAAACGAACGATCGGGATGCACCCGAGTCGAACAATACCTGAACCGGGATGCCGTTCACATGGAACGATCCTAATACACATGTATACACACAGAGTACATATCAATATCATAACAACGTAAAATAAAAGATAGAAGGAAGGAATCATACCCGTCACCACATCGGGCGCGGCGCGTGCCTCCTCGGCAGTCAACTGAAATGCCCGACTCCTCACCACTGGAGCCTCTGCCTTGCCCTGACGGCCATCCGTGATCCGCAGGGTCGCTGGAGCTGGCGCCTTCACTGGCGCTGAAGCTGTCAACATGGGACAATTGGCCTTCTTGTGGCCCCTCTGGTTGCAGTGGAAACACAGCAACTCCGATGTCTGAATAACGGTCGCAGGAGCAGTGCAATCCCTGCTGATATGCCCAAACTTGCCGCACTTGTAGCAGCCTGACGATCCCATCCTGCACGCCCCCTCGTGCGGCCTGCCGCACCTCCTGCAGCGGCTCGGTCCCGACTGGCCTTTCGGCCTCCCATCTGATCCCTTGGGCTTCTTCCCCGAAGCCCCCGATGACTGACCATCCTCAAGTTTCCGTTTCCGGATGTGCTCCAAATCTATCTCTCTCTCCCTAGCCCTGGCAATCATGGAGTCCAGGGTAGGGCAAGCCGAAAAACTAACATGCTCCCGAATGTCAGCTCGTAGCATATCGTGGTAACGAGTCCTCCTCATATCCTCGTCACCTGCATACTGGGGCACCAATAAAGCCCTCTCCCGAAACTTGGCGGTGATCTCCGCCACGGTCTCTGTCGTCTGCCTCATGTCTAAGAACTCCCTGGCCAGCTGCTGAAGCTCGACCGCTGGCGCAAACTCTGCCCTAAACCTAGCCACAAAGTCCGACCAGGTCATTGCCTCGATAGCGGAGGCTCCCATCGAGTCACCCACTGACTCCCACCAATCTCGGGCCCGGTCCCGAAAACACCCTGCTGCGTACCTCACCTTCGACCCCTCGGGGCAGAAGCTGATCAACTGGGCGGACTCGATATCCGCAATCCACCGCCTGGCGACAATGGGGTCCTTCACCCCATGGAAATCCGGCGCACCACTGCTCCTGAAGTCCTTGAAGGACAGTGTGCGAGATCCTGACTGGCTAGAGGCCAAGTCGCTCCTGAATGCCCGTAGGCGATCCTCCATCATCTCCACGATCCCTTCCTTGATCGACCCAAAGATGATGGGGGTCGACTCAAGGATGCCCCTAGTGATCTCCGACGTGATGAACTCACGTAGCCTCTCCTCAATCGGCTCGGTGCCAGATCCCGAACCTGACCCCTCTCCTGACCCGCCATCTGTCGGTCTCGGTTGAAGTACCACCATTCTGCAAAACATCAATAATAATCATTAGTGGTACTGCTACTTTTTGAGGGATCTCAACTACTTACAGGTTCCTTGGTCTCGTCTTGGCCTTCCTCGGCTCGGGTACGGATCCTCTGCTTTCAGTAGTACGGGCCCATACTACCTTCCACATCTATCCGTACCTTCTCCGAGGAATTCCTCGACTCCACCAACTCCCCTCTACTACTGCTACTCTCCGATATTCTCACCCTAGGCTTGCCCTAGGGAGAACTCAAGTTCAACACAACTGGTCCTCAGCTGTTGTAGGTCTCCTCATAATGCCAGTTAGCCACCACCTAAACACCATCACATGTAATGAGGATTAGATAATCCTTCAGGTAAAAGATCCGTCCCTACAACGGTTGGACTCAAACAAGAGCTGCGCAATAGGGCCAGTTCCAACACTTTGGGATTATTCAACCCTGATTACATGTGGTGTGACGTGTTTACCTAGTGGCTCACTCCCATTACTCAGAATCCCACCAAGCACGAAGCAAGCAGCATTCGGATAAGGAAAAACAGACTCAAGCCAAAACTGTCCTTAGAACAAGAAACGACACTTAACATAGGATGCTAAGCTCATACTATCAGGCATAACCTAAACAGGCTACCCTACTGCTGTCTACTCAATTCTAACATGCAATATTCAATAAGCTGGAACAAATAAACAGGCACATAAGGCATCACTCCTAGATCCTTAGCCTATTCTAGCATGCAATATTCATAAAGCTGATAAACATAACATAAACTTGTATGGGTACTATGGGGAATACTTACTTGAGCTCGGCCGGTCGCGCACGTCACACACTTTACTCTTTCTCGTGACTCTTTTCCGGGTTTTAAAGAATAATTTCTTTTGGAAAAATCTTTCAATCCCTCGGTTTGAGTCCAAACACTCCCGAAGGCGTGTCCGAATCCCTCAAACCAGGGCTCTGATACCAACTTGTAACGACCCAAATTTTTTTTTTTTTTTGTTTGATATTACTTTAGAAAACATTAATAAATAAAATCATTGTCTAAATAAAAAGAAACATTGTTTGTTCACACCATAACACATTGCAACCATGTTCTCAAAAGCCAAACCGTACATCCCATCAAATATCATAGTACAATCCCAGTAAATCTCATAAATGCGGAAACCGAAGAGTGTGTGTATGACGTGCCGCTACCGCGCCGGCTCCTTCCCCTTCGATGCAGAGGTACCTGAAAACAAAACTGTAAACGTAAGCACAAAGCTTAGTGAGTTCCCCCAACGTACCGCATACCATACAAACACATAACATATATACTGCCAGGCTATTCTGGGGTGCCTGACTACCCGGTACGGCCATTCTGGGGTGCCGACCTACCCGTGTCAAGCCATTCTGGGGTGCTGACCTACCCATACGGCCATTCTGGGGTGCCGTCTTACCCGTGTCAAGCCATTCTGGGGTGCTGACTACCCATCGGTCCTAACAACCGATCCTCGGGGACTATTTCACCCCTACTACTACGATCACATATAACATAACAAGCCAGCATGCATACATATCGTCACATACTGTCAGACGTATCTGGGGTGTCTGACTACCCTTCGGTCCGAACAACCAAACTCTACTACTATCACATACAGCATATCATGCTAGCATATAACATGTCAGGTACTAGCGAACTTAGATGATATCACAAAGACAATCATCTATCATACAACTCCTACTGGTGGGTCGGCATTGTGGCCTTAGACCCACCGCTACTGGAAGGTAACTCACCTCAAAGTAGCTGCTGAACTGATCGGGAACTAACTGACTGCTGCTGCTCCGGGAGTCCTCCGGCTGCAATTTCCACGACATACTCAATCAAACACTGCTAACTGTCCTTTAGGTAAAATGACCATTTTACCCCTGGGTCAACTCTCAGCCAAAGCTGGAGTCAACTTTCAGTTGACCCGACTCGCCGAGTGGATCACCACTCGCCGAGTCCCTAGCAAACCAATGTCCTGGGTCCCTGGTTCTACTCGTCGAGTCGGGCTATGACTCGACGAGTTCACCTTCTAACTGCCATTCAACACCTTCATCCTACTCGCCGAGTTGTATGAACAACTCGTCGAGTTCATCTTCATCCGATGAACACTTTATGCTAAGACTCGCCGAGTTGTATGAACAGCTCGCCGAGTCTGTTCTTGAGCTATGAAGATTGCCTTGGACTCGCCGAGTCAGGGCATTGACTCGCCGAGTCCTAACATGGGTGAGTTCAGCTCCCAACTCACCGAGTCACCCCCTGTGACTCAAGGCTCAACTCGACACATGAAGAAGGGACCAATTTGGTGACTCGCGACCAGACTCGCCGAGTCGTCGCCATGCACTCCTTAAATATACCGATTTGCTCGGTTCCAGACCATGCCATTCATAGATCTGGACTTCTAGGACACGAATCACACGTAAAGTTTCCAACTTTACGTGTGGATATTCACCAATATGGATTATAAGGCTCAAAATGTCTCAAAATGGTAGATCTAGGGCTAACAATCCTCATGAGGCCAAAAAGCTAACAGATCTGAGCTCCGGGAGCTCAATCTTACATAGATCCAAAGGCCAAACGCCTTATTACAACATATAATGAACATGCAAACTTGGGGAATTGACCAAGAAGGACCCAAATGAAGTTTTAAGCATAGAATCAAGGGGAAAACGGGTTATACCTCAAAGGAAATGTTGAAATGACACAAGGATGGCTGATCTCCTTCTCCTCTTCTTGATCTACTCCTCTTACTCTTCAAAACCTTCAAGAACACACCAAGAACACTTCAAACTCTCAAGAAAACAAGGGAAAACGATGTAAGGGGAGTTCTGGGGGTGAATGGGGACGAGTTGGGGCGGAATGAGAGTTTAAATAGGGTGCAAACCCTTGAAACTTAGGGTTTCATCCCGCAGCGGTGACTCGCCGAGTCCAGGATATGGACTCGTCGAGTCGCCTACTTAAAACGCGTCCTGAGTCTCGTCCCTACTCGGCGAGTCGGACCCTATGACTCGCCGAGTCCAAGGCTAAATTAGGGCAATGCTCAAATAAAATTCACATACCGGAAACCAGGTGCTACATGTAGTCTATTGTCAGTCGTCATAAATCTGAATTCGGGAAATAGCACATAGACAGAGAGAAAGATTTAGATCCATGTCTCAGTCTATACGATATCAAGAATGGAGGAATATACGATCTCTTATCTAAAGGACACGCGTATCTGATAAGATCAGAGTTGACAACGGCTTTGGAAAGCTACGATTGCAGATCAGGATCTGAAGTCAGACGCAGAATAGTTATTAGACTTGTCCAAGTGGGAGACTGTTGGATTAGTGTCTAAGTCCATAACTATTTTGGTATGTACTTGACCCGATGGTGCATGGTCCTTTTGGGTTGCCTTCACCAAAGCAACTTGATTGGATGAATTATGGAGAGAGAGGATTAATTATGATTTATTAATATATTTTGAGAATAATATATTAAAGAACAAATCATATTGTTTAATTAATATTAGTCAAGAATTAATATGAATTAAGTTTGTGGCTAAAAGAGATTAATTAAACTTAAGGGACTGGAATTGTAATTATAAGATAATTGCAATTGGGCTATGGATTACCTTATAATATAAGGTTGGACGAATTCTATGGGGAAGCCCATTAGAAATCATCCAAGGCTTATTAAAGAAGGGTCCATGGGCTGCTTAGGGCTTAAGCAGTCAGTTTAGGGTTTCCTAGTTCAAAACCCTAATAGCCTACATGTATATAAAGTGCCCTTAAGCCCCAAAAACGTGGTGAAGACTCCTTCTAGGGTTTGTATACGTTTTGGGCAGCCTCCTTCTCTTCTCCTCTTCATCCTCTTGCTCTTGGTGTTTGTGAACCATTAGAGGAGTGGCATTTGTGACTCTAAGCTTTCTAAAGTCAATACAAGAAGGATTTGAGATTGTTATTGCTACACAACAATCAAGGTATGATCTAAACCCTAATTTATATGTTTTATTGATTATCATATACTAGATCTAGGGTTTATAGTCTTGGATGAATTGCATGTACAATAGAGAAACCTAGATCCAAGCATTAGGGTTTGTATGACCACATAGGATGTTCTTTTGGCTAAAACCCATCAGTATTGTATATCTGCTAGTCTCGTTTGCATGATTCATGGTACTGTATTCGTTCGTCCTTTCGCCGGGTTTATCGTATGATCGAGGGTTTTGGTATTGGGAGTCTTAGTTGGTTATCATCCATGGGGATTGTTGTTGGGGAATTAGGATTTTTGGTCTGAATGTCGGGTATAGCATTTGTAATTTGATGAGTGCTCAACTGAGGGTCGAACTCCCTTAGAGTTCGAGGTGTGCGATGTTGGGACGCGATTTCGTGAAGGCTTCTTGTTTAGATGAAATCAGTTCATGGATAAGGGAAACATGTTGAGTAGGGTTATTTAAGGTGTTCAAGTAGTGGTCCAGATTGGCTGAAGGCCTAGTAAGGCGGTCCAGTCATGCTGAAGACTCTGTATGTGTTGATAGATCCATATGAGGAGGTGGCTTGAGTATGTTGTGATGCAATAGCAACCAGTAGGTCTGGACACGGGTATTGATTATGTTAGTAAAAGGTGGTGTATGGACTTCGATAGTCCTTGTGGTCAGATTCAGAGTATATGCGATGCATGGAACTGTGGTTGCTCTACAAGGGATAGTGTAGAGTGGAGTGTGAGCACCGTGGCACTTGTTGTCATGGAAAGGTGTTCAAGTAGACTTCCTTGGATAAGGAATGGGAAAGGTATGTAACTCCAGGAGGGAGTGTTGGTTCACGGAAGTGAAAGCGGTAGTGAGAATGGATGATTGAGAGTATTTCAATTATGGTTGTTGAGCACTGTGATTGTGCCAGTGGTATGGAAGCACATCCGGATGGGGTGTCTGTTGAGGTTGCAGAAGAATTTTCGGTGGTGTAGAACCAGAGGAGTCCGGAAGGGATGCAAGGATGGAGCCGTAGATTTTCAGTATGGTTGTGATCAGGAGGTTATCTATGTAGCGGTAATTTATCCTGGGGATGTCTGAAGGTATCTGTAACGACCCAATTTTCACGACCAAAAATTTCAATTAAAATTAAGTGGTTTGTAAAACGTTTGTAATAAAACATCGTTCGATCATATTAATTCATAAAACATATCTCGTGTCTGAAATCCCAAAACATGAAAATAATAATAATGTCAGAGTACAATCCAGAACATCTCATAAGGCGGAAAACCAATATGTGTGTATGATGTGCCGCTACCGTGCCAGCTCCTTCCCCTTCGCTGAAGTGGTACCTGAAACCAAAACTGAAAACTATAAGCACGAAGCTTAGTGAGCTCCCCATAATACCACATACCATACAATCATATAATGAACAGCTAGGAGATACGGGCCTCGCCCACACTCATGGAGATACGTGCCTCGCCCACGCTCCGCTAGCTGGGAGATACGGGCCTCGCCCACACTCCGCTATCTGGGAGATACGGGCCTCGACCACACTCTGCTATCCGAGAGATACAGGCCTCGCCCACACTCATCTACTAAACCATAACATACAAGTATCACACAGACAACGAGTATAAACAATTCTACCACACTAGCATATATCATCATCAAACTCAACTATGAGATACGGGCTCTGCCCACACTCCGATACTTTCATATCGTCTATATGGGCCGGCCTTGGTGTCTTAGACCCGTTCCTACTGGAAGGAAACTCACCTCGAAAGTAGCTGCTGAAAGTCTGCTTGCTAGACGTCTGACTGCTGCATCTTGAGGATTTGGGTTTCTGGGACAATTGCTACAAGTTAAGTTGCTAATTCCGCGTTCAGCTACGAAGGGTTGGACCTTCTACACTTAAACCCGTCTTAACTCAGTAACAGTTTATATGACTCGCCGAGTTTGAAGAACAACTCGTCGAGTACCAGGCAATCTTCAAAGAACTCGCCAAGTTGTTCATCCAACTCGTCGAGTCTAAGACCATCATCATAGAACTCGTCGAGTCCACTTTGGAACTCGCCGAGTCCCTTCCACTCTCCTCCTATACAAACCAAATCTGAGACATGCAACGGTTCCAAACCATAGATCTAAGCTCCTAGGGCATGCTTATCACGTAAAGTTGCAAACTTTACGTGCATGCATGGCCTTATGAGCTCCAAAAGGCAATTCCAAGCTCTTTATGAGGTCATGCACTCAATAAGGACCTCAATCACTTCAACCACAGAGACTTTACACTTCTAAGATGTCCATAAGGTCCAGATCTGAAGTCCTTTCAGAACATAGAGCATAAACACATGGAGTTTGAGGTTTTAGGGCTTGTAACGTCATGATGTTTTACTCAATTTTTTTTCATTTATTTTTAAAATCTTTTAACGGAAAATGCATCGAAAGACTGTAAACATTGTTTATTTCAAAAACATTTCAAACCACAATGTTACGTTCAATTCAAAACCAAAATATCAAAAGTATTTAATCATAGTGGAAGCATAAGTTTCAAAATTAAATAACATTTCCAAGTGGCATCTTTATTCTAAGGATAAACTACCCAAAAGTGACCCCATCTCACCAAGCCAAGCTCCTAAGCTACCTGTACCAATTGTAAAGGCACAAAGCTAAGAAACAAGTGTCAGCAAATGCTTCGTGAGCCAATAGGAGTTTGTACACAACCGAAGGGAAAACATACCATCCCTTAACAGGTCAATCATTCAAATTATGATCATATAAACAAAATTGACATATAAATCAATAATCAATCATTTTTCGCATAAAATTCAATCATTCAATTTTTGTATCATCAATTTATAAATCATTCATTAGTGTAACATCAATCTTATTTCATGCATAATCATATCGTAATCGTACATCATCATATCAAATGAATCTATCATAATCGTATAGGCGTAGGTAGTCTCATAGTGATACCTAACCCCAAGGGAAAAACCCGTTCGCTACTTGTGTGCCTGGCCAGCCAAATGCTTTAGGTGGTTCGCGACTCCCACCCGTCACACCGACCCCAAGACTCCACTTTCACTACTCCGACTATGCAATGTACAAGTACATCGCGGTGTCGTTCGGGATCGGTACAAGCGATGTCAATTCTACCGATACACCTCCCGATTCTCACGTGATGTTTGATCCGGCCTCGTTCGAATGGCCAACATCACTCCAGTCCGCAAACACCGAAGTGTACACGTACCATGTGTCGCATGGGCATCTAGAAAGACCGAGCAACTCGTAAATGGCTTAAGCGCTTTTCCTAGGAGTTATTTTTCAACCAACCAGGCTCGAAGGTATCTGGATAGGGTTTCATGCTAAGTGTTAGGTTCTACCCTTTGCCTTCTACGTATAACCCCGCATAATCGATTGTAAATCAAGTACAAGCATGCAATGTTCGTATTATCAATAATCAAGATTCATAACATTTATATCAAGAAGATACTCAACAAGATCATAGTCACATAACAAGCTTTTCATTTAGCATATCATAGTTGCAATTAATTGTATCAAGCACCATATAGTCATATCAACCAAATTTACTAAGCATACAAATGTCACAGAAGGCAAAACAATGACATGTCTCATATTGCATATACCGGCATAATCAACAATTAATAATATTCTAATTTGACTAACCGAGCCGTTTCTGGAAACTAGTTTTCGATTATGTACAAGGTTTATGAAAAGTCTATCGACTCACCTGATCCTTCTCGATATATATATGGTTGCCCTAGCCGTCACCTCGTAATCTCGTTAAGTCGTCAAAACCTAAACACATAAAGTAAATATACTCATATTTCCATTTTATTAGTTTATAAAACTAATATTTTTTAATAGAAAAACCAACGCAATAGCCAATTAATAACATTTTCATGTTGTTAATCCCATTTATAATTTTACCACAATTTATATTTTTCTAATCGTGTATCAATTATGTTTTTTTATATATAATTAACTTTCAACATATATACTGCCAAGTTTTCGCGTGTGTTAGTAAGGGTGGTAATTGTTAAAATCCAAAATTTATAAGCTTTAGATCCCTACAGATTTTAATATACTATACCTAAGGTAATTAATTCAAACCATTATTCATCACTAAAATAATTAATCCAATAAGCATGATAATTCAAGGCTACATATTGTACCGACCTGCTCATCGAAAGTGCTTGAATAATTTCCTTTGAAGTTGACCCAAGAGTTTGTCAATTGCTCTTCTGATTTTTTTTTGTTTATTACTTTTAAATCAATGTTAAACATTAAATCAAATTAGATGTCAACGATAATATGGGATCATAATTTACATGTTGTCTTTAGGGTTATCATAGTCCATTAATTTCCGGCAATTAGCAAGGATAAAGATGCTTCTTAACGGCATCATCGGGGATCACCAATCCAAGTATGGCATGATATTTTATTAAGATACCAGGGAAAATTGTACAACACAACTGTTTTTCATGCATGGTATCTCAAGGCTAACTGAGACTAATTAGGCGGCAATAGTTCAAGATAAGGGAAGGGAAAATAATTATAGTTTGGCAGCAAAGTAAGGCAACATTGAGTCAAATGCATGAGGTATCAGCCCCACCAGATGTCATGACTCGGTAAAAAGAAAAGAGCATCGTGTGGGTCAAGTCTTTTGGGATTTGGGCATCACAAACATTATGCAAGAACATGATATTACAATGAAGCTAATCATGGCTGTTGAGGATTGTCACTATGGAGTCTTTTTGGTAGCAAGACCGTCAAACAGAAGCAGAAAATAACATGTGATGAAGGTCAAGAGCTTACCAGCAAAACCAGGGACAAAACCTAGAAGCAAGATCGTACTCCTTGTTTCTCTCCCTCGTACTCACCTCCTTCCCGTCGCCGTCTCTCGTCGACTCCCTCCCCCTCTCTCTGGTAAATGTCGATGGTAAAATAGCCCAAGAGGAAGTACGTGACGGCCCTTTTAATCGACCTCCAGCAACTCAAAGGATGAAACGGACGTAACAGAATGAAACGGACGTAAACAAAGGGTTTCAAATTCATGGGCTTTCAATTAAAAATTGATCCTATACTTTGATAGTTATTTCAATAATAATCCTAATCATATTTACATATTAAATACTACTTCCCTTTTTTTCTTTCTATACTCGTTTATTTTGATTTGCATATAAAATAAACCTATTTTTAATAATTTGAGTTTTAAACAAATCGTAGTATTACTTAAATATCTTTATTTCGTTTTAATTATTTAATCTCTACTAAATTCTTTAACACATTAATATGTTTTCGTTTATTTTTGTATATATTAAACTCATCCGGTCTCTCAGCCTAAACGTGCGTAAAACTTAACTCTATGTAACGGAAAACTAACTTCACTAATGTAGAGAATTTGGGTCGTTACACCACTGCCCCTGAAGTCCTTAAAGGACAGTGTGCGAGATCCTGACTGACTAGATGTCATGTCATTCCTGAACGCCCTAAGGCGGTCCTCCATCAACTCAACCATCCCTTCCTTGATCGACCCGAAAATGATGGGGGTCGACTCAAGGATGCCTCTGGTGATCTCTGACGCGATGAACTTGCGTAGCCTCTCATCTACTGGCTCGGAACCTGATCCCGAACCCGATCCCTCTCTAGAACTGCCACCCGTTGGCCTCTGACGTAGTACCACCATTCTGCAATACACATAGGCAACCATTAGTGATACTGATACCTCTAAAGGGATTACATGTATTACAAGTTTCCTGGTTTTGCCTTAGCCTTCCTTGACTCGAGTATGGATCCTCTGCTTTAAGTAGTACGGGTCCATACTACCTTCCACATCTCTCTGTACTTTCCTCAAGGATTGCTTCGACTTCACCAAGTCCCTTCATCACTACTGCTCTCTGCTATCCTCATCCTAGGCTTGCCTAGGGAACTCCCGACCCTACCCTAATCAGTCCTCAGCTGCCGAAGGTTTCTGTGTGATGGTGCTTAGCCATCACCTGAATACAATCACATGCAACGAGGCTCAGATAATCCTTCGAGTAAGGGACCCACCCCTACCACGGTTAGGACTCAAACAAGAGCTACGAAATAAAGTCAAACCCCTCACTCTGGGATTATTCGATCCTGATCGTATGTGACCTAATGTATCCACCTGATAGCTAACCCCCATCACCCGAACTCCCTCAAAGCACAAAGCAAGCAACATTCTGACGAAAAGGGAAGGATGTCAACAATCACATCCTCAAAGCAGGAAACTATCCTAGCATACAATGTTGAGCTCACACTATCAGGCACAACCTATACAGGCTACCCTACTGTTGTCTACTCAATACTAGCATGCAATTTTCATAAGCAGAAACACATATAGCAGGCATATAAGGCATCATTCCTAGATCCTTAGTCCTATACTAGCATGCTGTTCTACTGAATCTGATAAACATAAAATAACATTGTATGGGTACTTTGGGGAATACTTACTTGAGCTCGGCCGGTCGCGCGCATCACACACTTCGTTTTTTCTTAAAACTCTTTACATAATCCTTTAGAAAACTTTTTCCTTTGAAAAAAAATCATTTTCTTAGAAAAATAATTTTATTCCCTCTATTTGAGTCCAGACACTCCCGAGGGTGTGTCCGAATCCCTCAAACCAGGGCTCTGATACCAACTTGTAACGACCCAATTTTCACGCCCAAAAAATTCATTTAAAATTAAGTGGTTTGTAAAACGTTTGTAGTAAAACATCGTTCGGTCATATTAATTCATAAAACATATCTCGTGTCTGAAATCCCAAAACATGAAAATAATAATAATGTCAGAGTACAATCCCAGAACATCTCATAATGCGGAAAACCAATATATGTGTGTATGATGTGCCGCTACCGCGCCAGCTCCTTCCCCTTCGCTGAAGAGGTACCTGAAATCAAAACTGAAAACTGTAAGCACGAATCTTAGTGAGTTCCCCATAATACCACAGACTATACAATCATATAATGAACAACTAGGAGATACGGGCCTCGCCCACACTCATGGAGATACGGGCCTCGCCCACGCTCCGCTAGCTGGGAGATACGGGCCCCGCCCATACTCCGCTAGCTGGGAGATACGGGCCTCCCCTACACTCAGCTATCTGGGAGATACAGGCCTCACCCACACTCCGCTATCTGGAAGATACGGGCCTCGCCCACACTCCGCTATCCGAGAGATACGGGCCTCGCCCACACTCATCTACTAAACCATAACATACAAGTATCACACAGACAAGAGTATAAACAATTCTACCATACTAGCATATATCATCATCAAACTCAACTATGCGATACGGGCTCTGCCCATACTCCGATACTATCATATCGTCTATACGGGCCGGCCTTGGTGCCTTAGACCCGTTCCTACTGGAAGGAAACTCACCTCGAAAGTAGCCGTTGAAAGTCTGCTTGCTAAATGAATGACTGCTGCACCGGTAATCCTCCGACTATAAATCCATAAACATAGATTAGTCACTCATAAATACCCTTAGGTCAAATGACTGACCTACCCCTGGTCCAAGGTCAACTCCTTGGTTAAAGTCAACTTCTAGTTGACTGGACTCCCCGAGTCATGGCACAGACTCGCCGAGTCCCTCTCCTATTAACCGAGTACTAACTCATCAAGTCCCTCTTCCACTCACTAAGTCGCCCATAACTTACTACTTGGGACGATTGGACTGACTTGCCGAGTCCGAGAACAACTTGCCGAGTCCCACGAGCAGATCTCCTACTCGATTCCAAATCCTCACCAGAGCATCCATCTTGAGGATTTGGGTTTCTGGGACAATTGCTACACGTTAAGTTGCTAATTCCGCGTGCAGCTACGAAGGGTTGGACCTTCTACACTTAAACCCGTCTTAACTCTGTAACAGTTCATATGACTCGCCGAGTTTGAAGAACAACTCGTCGAGTACCAGGCAATTTTCAAAGGACTCGCCGAGTTGTTCATCCAACTCGTCGATTCTAAGACCATCATCATAGAACTCGCCGAGTCCACTTTGGAACTCTCCGAGTCCCTACCAATCTCCTCCCATACAAACCAAATCTGAGACATGCAACGGTTCCAAACCATAGATCTAAGCTCCTAGGGCATGCTTATCATGTAAAGTTGCAAACTTTACGTGCATGCATGGCCTTATGAGCTCCAAAAGGCAATTCCAAGCTCTTTATGAGGTCATGCACTCAATAGGGACCTCAATCACTTCAACCATAGAGACTTTACACTTCTAAGATGTCCATAAGGTCCATATCTAAAGTCCTTTCAGAACATAGAGCATAAACACATGGAGTATGAGGTTTTAGGGCTTGAAAACCACCAATTTGGGACAAAAAGGGGATGTAATGAACTATGATCAAGGTAGGAACTTTTCTACCTGAATGAAAGCTTCTCACAGTGTAGATTCCGGATCTACCTCCCCTCCTTGCATTCTTCAACCTCCTCCTTCTTCTTCTAAGCTCCAAACTTCCTTCACAAAGCCAAAATCACTCACAAGAACAATATGCGGGCTAGTGTTTCGCTCTACAGCTCTCTGGAAGTGTTAGGGACAAAGGAGGCCAAGTTAGAGTGTTTAAATAGGGTGCAAACACCCAGGTTAGGGTTTTTGCCCAGACAGGGTCTACTTGCCGAGTCCGGGAACCGACTCGCCGTGTCCACAGCTTAGATCCCGCGTCTTATCCCGCTTCTACTCGGCGAGTTGGTCCTTCAACTCGCCGAGTCCAGGGCCAAAAATTCAATATTTAAAGAGTTAATTACAAAGAATACGTACCAAGAACCAGGTGCTACAGTATCGTCAGTGAGTCGGGTTTTTCCAGCCTGAGGGTGTTGGATCAGGTGCAATATGAGTATGGAAGTGTAGATGAGAGCTCATGGGAGCTGCTCAAGAGCTTTAGGATGTATTATCTTGACAACACATGAAGGAAAGAGTTGGATCAGAAAGGAAGCGGGATGAGTCCCATCGGAGATTTCGAGAGATGTAACGCCAGTTAAGGAAAGGGATAGCATTTTGGTACCGGGTCAGGACCCGGTGGTACATGGTGATATCCAACTCTGTAAGGGGCAAGTGAGTGGGTAAGTTGGAATGATGGAAGTATCACCGACTGATACTTAGTTGATGTGGACATCATTAAAGAGAGAAACCGGTGGCTAGTTTGAAGCAGTTGTTGTGACTCTGTGAGGGGATAGTTGGACTTCATAGGGTCTGATAGCAGTGTTTGGAGGAACTCGAGTCGGTTGAGACCATGACCTGTATTATGGGAGTATCATCTGGGGTGTGTTTGTAACAGCTCGGAATCTCAGGTATTGTTAAATTATGTTTTGGGGTGAGTTAAGAGGGGACTCGGCGAGTTGGAGCCTAGACTCGCCGAGTAGGATCGCAGACTTGGTCGCGGGTTCGCGACTGGACTCGACGAGTCCGATATGGACTCGGCGAGTCTACGCTGTTTAGCGAAAACCCTAACCGTTCAGGTTTGGGTCGTATATAATGCACTTATAGGCCGTCATTGCCCGTCTTTAGTCGACTGAGAAGAACCCTAAACGGCTGTGGGCATCTAGAGCAAGATTGAAGGATATTAGGGCTTTGAAGAAATTATTGTGCAAGGAGGAGAAGAGCTTTGACTAAAGGAACAGCAAGGGATTCGAGTTCTGCGGTTTGGGGACACAGAGAGTGCGTATTTCAGGTAATATTTCGGATTCCTTTCTGTTATATTGATGTGTGCATGGATTTAGGGTTTATGGAACCCATTTGGTGATTAGATGAACTAGTACCTTGTTACCCAACGTCTATAATCCTGTATTAGGACCTTTAGAGGTCCAGAAGGTCCCATGCTTGGGTATTTCGGGATGAAACTTATCTCAGGAAGCAGTTTGATCGACTGCATGGCATGGACTCGCCGAGTCCGATGAACAGACTCGGCGAGTAGCTTGAAGATTAACTGGGACTCGTCGAGTTGTTCTTCAGACTCGGCGAGTGGAGTCGGGGTGGCCCCGCGATTCTTCCAGGAGTAACTCGTCGGGTCAAGGAGGATACTCGACGAGTAGATAGGGACTCTCAGAGAGTTAGAGAACATCTAGACTCGCCGAGTCGCCATAGCACTCGCCGAGTCCGGTCGAGTTGACCGTTGACCGTTGACCAGAGTTGACCTAAGTCTGACTTCTTAGGGATAGTCACACTTAGAAGATATAAGTGTTAATGAGAGATGTGTGATGTTATAGGGAGGTTGTAGCTCGTCGGATTGTGCACGAGTGATTTCAGGATTTGCTAGCTTTCAGCATTTACGAGGTGAGTCTTCTCACTATACTGTACCCGGAAGGGTTTGACTGTATGACCGGAAGGTCAGATATGATATGTGATATGTATGCTATATTTGGTAAGCTGTTTGTTATGTATGATATGGGCCGGAAGGCGATTATGTTTTGGGCCGGAAGGCAATATGTTATGGGCCGGAAGGCAATATGTTGTGTGATGGACCGGAAGGTCGGCGTGGGTAGGACCGGAAGGTTTACCCAGTAGGGACGGAAGTCCCCTGAGACACATGGACCGGAAGGTCAGGGCCTGGAAAGGCGTATGTGCGTAAGTTGTATATTGGGGAACTCACTAAGCATTTTATGCTTACAGTTGTTATGTATGTGTTTCAGGTACTAGTGAGGACCGTGGGAAGGCGCCGGCGTGATCGATACACACTGAAGAATGCTTTTATGATCTTGGGATTTTGACTATTTGTATTTAACAGAATACTTAAACTATTATGCCTTGTTTTGAATGGAATTACTTTATTTTTAAAATGAAAAATTTGTTTGAAAATTTGCGTTGTTACAATTGGTATCAGAGCCTTGGTTTGAGGGATTCGGGTGCACCTTCGGGAGTAACTGAACTCAAACCGAGGATTTGAGGAAAAACTTTTTAAATAAAGGCATAAACTTTTGTAAATGGTTTTACGGTGAGCAAGAAAGAAGCAGTGTGTACGATCAGTCAGCGCCCGAACGGTAAAGATCCCCAAAATACCTTACAAAGTTATATGATATAAATTGTTATGCATACTAGAAGACTAGGTATTCATGATAGGACTAGAGTGGCCTGATTTGTGATGCCTTAGTCTAGGGAAGTTTGCCGATATGAGATGCTTTGCTAGTATGCGGGTAGATAGTGCATATCAGAAGTAGAGTACTCACTATCCGGGGTTTGGGGAGGAAGACTTGGGATGAATGCTGATGCGGTGTGGTCGGTAGTATTGGGCCCGTACTACCAAAGACACCGGGTCAGTGGGAGACCCAAGTACGAATCCCTGGATATCGGAGACTGAGTAGGGTTGCGTTATCGAGTGCAATGACACTCGATGGAGTCTCTGATAATTTTATGTTGTATTTCAGAGACATCATGGTTAGACCACGCCACAGAGCGAGTACGAGCAGTGTGAGTGACGAGGAGATTCGTCAGATGATTCACGAGGAGGTGGCGGCGGCGATCCGGGCTGAGATCCCGGAGATGTTTGGGTCTATTAAGACCACCCTAATGGAGACATTCGATGAGCGGTACGCCGCATTGACTGAGGCTGCAACCGCTGCAGCTACCGCAGCTGTGGCCGCTGCTAGGCCACAGGGGGGTGACTCGTTGCTGTTCCGAGAGTTCAACAACACGAAGCCACCGGAGTTCGATGGGACGCAGGATCCGATTGCTGCGATGAGGTGGATCGCGGACATAGAGGGGTGCTTCTACACTTGTTCATGCCCGGAGCACCTGAGGGTACGGTTCGCTTTGAACCAGCTCCGTCTGGGAGCGAAGGACTGGTGGAAGTTCGTGACGGCGAACTTCACTTTGGCAGAGACTACAGCAGTGACATGGGAGGGGTTTACTGCCATGTTCAGGGATGAGTACGTTCCCCCGGTGGAGAGGGAACGATTGGTTCAGGAGTTCTTAACCCTCAAGCAGGGTACTGATTCTGTTGCGGTGATCACGCGGAAGTTTCATGAGAGGGCGATGTTCTGCCCCGAGCTGGTGTCCACTGATCAGGCTCGGATGAGCCGGTACTTGGGAGTGTTGAGGAGGGATATCCGGGAGTTTGTGTCAAACTCCACTTACCATACTTTTGCTGAGCTTCAGGCGAATGCCAGGAAGCGCGAGATCGAGTTGGAGACCCAGGCCAGGGAGGAGGCCGAGTCTCAGCGGGTGGACCGGCGACCGGCTCAGTTCCAGCCGGCAGCCAAGCGGATAAAGCCCGCCGATGCGAGCAAGGGAGGTTCGAAGGGCCGTACTTGCGGAAAGTGCGGCAAGGGTCATGAGGGGGCGTGTCGATCTGGTGCTTGCTACAAGTGTGGCAAGGAGGGGCACATTGCTAGGGAGTGTCCCAAGGGATTTACGGTTTGCTTTCATTGCAACCAGACAGGCCATAGGAAGGCCGAGTGCCCTCAGCTTCTTCAGGGATCTGCACCTGCTGCCGGAGCTACTGCGACTCGACCGGTGAAGGCCGAGGCCCCGAGGGCTCGGGGAAGAGCCTTTCAGCTGACTGCGGAGGAGGTCCGCGCTGCGCCCGATGTCGTGGCAGGTATGTTGTAATTCATGTATTTATTTTAATGTCGAGATGTTATGCTTATGTTATTATATGCGTAGGTACTTTCCTTGTGAACTCTGTGCCTGCCTTAGTGTTATTTGACTCGGGTGCGAGTAGGTCCTTTGTGTCCTTAGCCTTTAGTCAGCATATCAGCGCTAGTCGTGAGTCGTTGAATCGACCTTTGAGAGTTTCTATAGCTGACGAGAAAGTGATTTGTGCCACGGAGGTTCTTCGGGGATGTGTACTAGAGATTTTCGGGGTTGAATTCCCGATTGACCTGATTCCTATTGCGATGGGTGATGTCTGTGTCATTGTGGGCATGGACTGGTTGAGCCGATTCGGCGCTGTCATCGCACTGTGAGCGTAGTGTCAGCTGGTGACTATACGAGACCATAGTGGGGGAGTTCTTTCGGTGTACGGCGAGGGTACCCGTTCGGGATCAGCTTTTTGTTCGGCCGCTAGGGCGAGGCAGTGTCTACAGCAGGGCTGTAAGGGTTTTGTGGCGTATGTGATGGATACGCGGGTGGTTTCCGAGAGACCGAAGTCAGTTGAGGAGGTCCCTGTGGTGCGTGAGTTTCCAGATGTTTTCCCCGAGGAGCTGCCGGGAGTACCTCCTGTGAGGCAAGTAGAGTTTGGTATCGATCTGGTTCCGGGGGCCGCACCTATTGCTAAAGTGCCTTATCGTCTTGCACCTCCAGAGATGCAAGATTTGTCCTCACAGCTCCAGGAGTTGCTGGGGAAGGGATTCATTCGGCCGAGCAGCTCGTCGTGGGGAGCACCTATTCTGTTCGTCAAGAAGAAGGATGGTTCACACCGGATGTGCATTGATTACCGGGAGTTGAACAAGTTGACGGTCAAGAACCGTTACCCGTTATCGAGGATCGATGATTTATTCGATCAGTTGCAGGGAGCGTCTTGGTTTTCCAAGATCGATCTGAGGTCAGGGTACCATCAGGTGAGAGTGCGGGATGAGGATGTCCAGAAGACAGCGTTTAGGACGCGATATGGGCATTATGAGTTTGTGGTGATGCCTTTCGGGCTCACCAATGCCCCGGCTGTGTTCATGGATCTCATGAACAGGGTATGCAGACCGATGTTGGATCGATCAGTGATTGTATTTATCGACGACATTCTGGTGTATTCTAGATCTAGAGAGCAGCATGAGGAGCATTTGAGGGAGGTCCTCGAGGTATTGAGGTCGGAGAAGCTTTATGCAAAGTTCTCCAAATGTGACTTCTGGCTGCGGGAGGTCCAATTTCTAGGACATGTTGTTAATCAGAAAGGGATATTGGTCGATCCGGCCAAGGTTGAGGCGGTGATGAGTTGGGAAGTGCCGAAGTCACCTTCTGAGATCAGGAGCTTCCTTGGGTTGGCAGGGTATTATCGGAGATTCATCAAGGATTTCTCCAAGATCGCAGTGCCACTCACCAGATTGACCCGGAAGGGTGTTGCATTCTCATGGGGGCCCGAGCAGCAGACCTCCTTTGAGACACTTCGCAAGAGGTTGTGCGAAGCCCCAGTATTAGCTCTCCCAGAAGGGATGGAAGATTTTGTGGTATATTGCGATGCATCGATTTCGGGACTGGGTGCAGTGTTGATGCAAAGGGGTCATGTGATAGCTTACGCGTCGAGACAGCTGAAGCCTCATGAGGCGAGATACCCCACGCATGATTTAGAGTTGGGAGCAGTAGTGTTCGCTCTCAAGATTTGGCGTCACTACCTGTATGGGGTTCGATGTACGATATACACGGACCATAAGAGCTTGAAGTATTTGATGGATCAGCCCAACCTAAATATGCGTCAGAGGAGGTGGTTGGATGTGGTCAAGGATTATGATTGTGAGATCCTGTACCACCCAGGTAAGGCTAATGTGGTAGTCGACGCGTTGAGCCGCAGGGCGGAGAGCACTCCATTGCGAGATGTATGTTTGAGACTGACTGTGATGACTCCAGTATTGGATGCTATTCGTGGGGCGCAGACCGAAGCTGTGCGACCAGAAATGCAGAAGAAAGAGCGGGTTGTGGGGTTAATTTCGGAGTTCGTAAAGGATGGGCGAGGGCTTATGACGTTTCAGGGTCAGATTTGGGTACCGTTTGTGGGCGGTACGCGTATTACTTTGATGGAAGAGGCTCATAGATCGAAATTTTCGATCCATCCCGGTGCTACGAAGATGTATTTGGACTTGAGGAAAGAGTATTGGTGGCCCTGTATGAAGAGGGACGTCGCATGGTTCGTTGAGAGGTGCTTGACCTGCCGTAGGGTCAAGGCCGAGCACCAGAGACCGCATGGCAAGTTACAGCCATTGGAGATCCCCGAGTGCAAGTGGGAACAAATCACTATGGATTTCATCACCAAATTGCCGAGGACTGCCAGGGGAGTTGATGCAATTTGGGTGATTGTGGATAGGTTGACGAAGAGTGCACACTTCCTTGCCATCAGCGAGAGTTCTTCAGCGGAGAAGTTGGCAGAGATATATGTGAGAGAAGTGGTATCTCGGCATGGAGTGCCGATCTCGATTGTTTCAGACCGTGATGTGCGCTTCACTTCCAGGTTCTGGAAGAAATTCCATGAGGAGCTGGGTACTAAATTGCATTTTAGTACCGCATATCATCCCCAGACAGACGGTCAGAGCGAGCGGACGATTCAGACGCTGGAGGACATGCTCCGGGCGTGTGTGTTAGACTTCGGGGGTAGTTGGGATGCGTATTTACCATTGGCAGAGTTTTCCTACAACAACAGCCATCATTCGAGCATTGGTATGCCACCTTTTGAGCTGTTGTATGGTAGGAGATGTCGGACCCCCATTTGCTGGGGAGAGGTGGGACAGAGAGTGATGGGCAGCACGGAGATCGTGCTTCAGACGACAGAGCAGATTCAGCAAGTTAGGCAGAGGTTATTGACTGCCCAGAGCCGACAGAAGAGTTATGCAGACAGGCGCCGATCCGAGCTTGAATTTCAGGTCGGCGACTTCGTTCTCCTGAAGGTCTCCCCTTGGAAAGGAGTGATTCGATTCAGGAAGAGGGGCAAGTTGGGGCCCCGGTATATTGGGCCATTTCGTGTGATTGCAAGGATAGGCCGGGTAGCATATCGGTTGGAGTTGCCAGCGGAGTTGGGACAGATCCACGACACTTTTCATGTGTCGCAATTGAGGAAGTGCCTTGTTACCCAACGTCTATAATCCTGTATTAGGACCTTTAGAGGTCCAGAAGGTCCCATGCTTGGGTATTTCGGGACGAAACTTATCTCAGGAAGCAGTTTGATCGACTGCATGGCATGGACTCGCCGAGTCCGATGAACAGACTCGGCGAGTAGCTTGAAGATTAACTGGGACTCGTCGAGTTGTTCTTCAGACTCGGCGAGTGGAGTCGGGGTGGCCCCGCGATTCTTCCAGGAGTAACTCGTCGGGTCAAGGAGGATACTCGACGAGTAGATAGGGACTCTCAGAGAGTTGGAGAACATCTAGACTCGCCGAGTCGCCATAGCACTCGCCGAGTCCGGTCGAGTTGACCGTCGACCGTTGACCGTTGACCAGAGTTGACCTAAGTCTGACTTCTTAGGGATAGTCACACTTAGAAGATATAAGTGTTAATGATAGATATGTGATGTTATAGGGAGGTTGTAGCTCGTCGGATTGTGCACGAGTGATTTCAGGATTTGCTAGCTTTCAGCATTTACGAGGTGAGTCTTCTCACTATACTGTACCCGGAAGGGTTTGACTGTATGACCGGAAGGTTAGATATGATATGTGATATGTATGCTATATTTGGTAAGCTGTTTGTTATGTATGATATGGGCCGGAAGGCGATTATGTTATGGGCCGGAAGGCAATATGTTATGGGTCGGAAGGCAATATGTTGTGTGATGGACCGGAAGGTCGGCGTGGGTAGGACCGGAAGGTTTACCCAGTAGGGACGGAAGTCCCCTGAGACACATGGACCGGAAGGTCAGGGCCTGGAAAGGCGTATGTGCGTAAGTTGTATATTGGGGAACTCACTAAGCATTTTATGCTTACAGTTGTTATGTATGTGTTTCAGGTACTAGTGAGGACCGTGGGAAGGCGCCGGCGTGATCGATACACACTGAAGAATGCTTTTATGATCTTGGGATTTTGACTATTTGTATTTAACAGAATACTTAAACTATTATGCCTTGTTTTGAATGGAATTACTTTATTTTTAAAATGAAAATTTTGTTTGAAAATTTGCGTTGTTACAGTGTTGCTGCAGGCTTCGAGGAAGAAGCCTAATGTAAGCGGGGGAGAATTGTAACACCCCGAGTTCAGAAGTGCAAGTTCACATAAGGAAGGTTGACTCGGCGAGTAGATGGATAAACTCGGCAAGTCGAGTCGCGATTCTGGTCATGTGTTAAGTGACCAACTCGGCGAGTCGGAAGTTGTGACATCCCCATTTTCACGGCCAGAAAAGACCGATTTGTTTATGCTTTGTTTTATAAAATCAAAGTAATCTTTTAAAGAAAACGGTTGCGCAATTTTTTCCCAAAACAAGATATGATAATAACTTATCAAAACATTTCTCAAAGAGAATGTATTTTCATTTAATAATAAAACCTCGAGATGTCATGTTCAGATACAGACATATAAGCATAAACAGAACTTACATTCAATTACACTAATGATTTATATCTCCTTTAAATCTCTTTGTGAAATATGTCTTCGTATCGATACCTGTGATACAAAGAAAACTGAGTGGGTCAAGCTTGGGAGCCTAGTGAGCATATAGGGTTTTCATCCCACAATGTTATATCATATATTTATAAATATAGAACATTCAAACTTGTACAATTTCACCATATAAAGGCAACTCTTATCCCACCCCATCGATCCTCACAACGACACAATCTAAACTCTCGTATCTAAAATTTACCTCTTTACCTGATCCATACTCATGGATCTAAAACTATCCTCTTCACCCGATCCATACTCACGGATCTAAAACTAACCATGTTCACTTGATCCATACTCACGGATCTAAAACTAACCTTTTCCCCTAATCCATACTCACGAATCTAAAACTACCTGATCCATACTCACGGATCTAAAACTAACCTCCTGATCTGATCCATACTCCCGGATCAATAATTGCACCCAATCCATACTCCCGGAATAAGGACAATTAACTATACCCTAATCCTGATCTGATCCATACTCTCGGATCTATAACTGTGCCCAATCCATACTCCTGGACTAGGGACAATTAACTTAATCTTAATCGATATCTGATCGATACTCCTGGATCTATAACTGTGCCCAATCCATACTCCCGGACTAGGGACAATTAACTTAATCTTAATCCATACTCCCGGACTAATAGCAAGTTTATCTCTTTACCTCATCCATACTCACGGATCTAAAACTAACCTCTTGATCTGATCCCTACTCACGGATCTCATCTACCTATGTCCTACCCAACATATTTGTAGATATAAAATACATATACAGTTTAACTCATTAAAACCTATAGAGTTCATCCATTCCACCAACATCTCAAATAAACAACAATATATAAACACATATCACGTATTTCATAGCAAATACTTAATATTTATGTGTTAGAAGAAAGTGACCACACGCTCACACATATAAACAACAAAAAAATATACACATAGCATGTATTTTATAAAATACTTCATATCTATGTGTAAGATGAAAGTGACTATATACTCACTTGATTAGACGATGCTCGGACAACACTACGACTTGTAGAAGTAGTATTCTTCGGTAGATCTGGAAGATCTTCACAAAAACCGGGCTCCTCGCGGGCAGAGCTTCAGCTCGGGAATTGCACTTCTCGGGATCTTCGGGAATCTCGGGAGCGTAAAACGTCTTTCCAAACTTGGATATGAAATTTGGAATGTCGGGATGGCTTCGGGGGTTTAAACGCAGAGCTTCGATACGAGAAAGAGAAGAAATAAGCAAATATGCTCGAAACCCTCGCACCCCTTTTATAGGAGGCTGAGGCCTCGCAGTATGTTGGGTGTACTCCTCCGAAATCGTCATTGCATGCGTCATCCAAAGAAATCGAGTGCGAGGCATGTCATGCTTTGCTGTACGTTGGGCGTACGCCAATACGCTGGGCGTACTTCGGATAAGTCCGATGACTCCCCTTCGGATAATGTCGGATTTAATAATTAAATGTATATATTAATTATTTAATAAACTTCAAAAATTCATATCTTCTTCATACGAACTCCGTTTTCGACGTTCTTTATATCCACGCGTAGGTGAGACTACGCTTTACAACTTTCATTTAGATTCCATCGGCTAATTTTGACTTTATTTTTATTATTTATTTTTAGTAGGCCGGGACAGGAAAACTCCGTTATAAAATCATAACTTCTTCATCCGACGTCCGTTTTCGCCTATCTTTTTATCGTTTTACTACAATTAATGAGATATTAGATTCTCATTTAGATTGTTTCGGCTAAAAACCGCTCGGTCTCAAATCAAGTATTCGGGCTGCACACCGCTAAATCGAAACTTAGAAAAATCATAACTTCCACATACGAAGTCAGATTTGGACGTTCTTTTTATGCACGCTCATGGTTTAACGAACTCTACGACTTTTGTTTAGATTGCTAAGGATAAATATCGCTCTAACGTAAATTCACTATTTACATCGCGCTGTGTCGTGCCAGTTTTGTCGCGAAACTTCGACAGGTCATAAGTTCTTCGTTATAATTCGAATTTCGGCGTTCTTTATATGCACGGAAACCTTGTAACATATACTAAAACTTAGTTAAGATTATTCATTCTAAATAACCTTCTATCAAAAAGTCATTTTTGACGCTTATCGTCTCTAAATTGACTATCCCTGATCTACTGGCGTTACAATTATCTCCCCCTTAGGATGATTACGTCCCGGAATCATCAACAAAAATAGAACTTGTATAATGATTCCATACGCTATCTCTTCATCCTAGGTAATAACCGTAACTTCTATGTTTCCTCAAAAGAGTATTTAACTCTACGGATTTCTTGATCGCAGACGATGTCCAATCTTGCATCTGCTTATCATACCATGTCGTACTTTTCAATCGTAACCTTCGAGTTACCAAATAATTCCTTATTGTGGACTCCTTCTTCTTTTTGGGATAATTACTTTCCTTTATCTATTGTAATAGACCGATGGGTCGTGTTCTAATGACCTCTCATCGCATGATGCAACGCTTTGACTCAAGTCTCTTAGAGTCAAATTCCAAAATGGAATATACCTTCCTTCATATTCTAATGTGATATAATCACATTTCAGCATGTAGCATTTCTACTTGCAAACTTCTTTTAACAACGAGTGCGATACCAATGAGTGCATTAACTTCAATCTTCTGACTTACGTCCGATGTTACTTCGAACTAGGTTCTCTAAACCACGTAACATACTCACCGTAGTTAGACTCCAATTGGAATATGATCACTAGGGTCGGATTTAACAATCATCTTACTAGTCACTACCGAAACAAGGGTAATGACACACTTGAACAAAACGGAATCAATTACTAGCTTCTTGGTAACCTTGTGACTTTCCCTGATCCAAGTGTGAGTCATGTGCTTCCGGTAGTATATGCATCTACTACCTTTCACACCTACTCATACTCGTCCCAAGTATTGTCCCGCAGTCGACCAAGTCACCATACAAGAAAATCAGACAATCATTCAAAACATTAGTTAGCAAAACTAGGGTTTATATTAATTACTTGAAACGATTTACACAAAAGTTCAAGTTCACCCTATACTATGCCTATAATAGGCTACACCACATGTTACTTTTCATATCGCTACTTTATAACTTGATCTTTAGATATAAAATCCTTATTCATGATTCCTTGCATTTCCATCTGCTTCATCAAGGATCATTTGAAATGCTCTTGCCTTTGGCTTTGGCGGCACATTTGGCTTTGTAACCTCTTCCCTTCCTGGGCAGTTTTGTTTGAAGTGTCCTTCTTCACCACACTTAAAGCAGGCTTCTCTTTTGCTTGGGAATTTGCTAGCGTAATGACCAGTCTTCCCGCATTTGAAGCAGGTCATTTATTTAGAGCATTCCCCAATGTGCTTCCTCTTGCACTTGTCACACCATTGTGTTCCTTCTTCGAGCTTCTTCGAATCAGACTTCGAAAATTTTCTCTTCTCATTGGACCTTGAAGATCCTTCAATCTTTCTTTTCTTGCCCACCTCGATTCTCTCTAGACCCATTTCCTTTAACTGGGTCTCCACATTTCTAGCTGCTCAGACTGCTGTCTTCAAAGTAGTTGCCATCTTGACCGTTGGGCCAAAGTCGGCAGACAGTCCATTTGCGAACCTCTCAATTTTTTAGAGTTCAGTTGGCACTAAGTATGGAAATAACTTCATATTTTCGGTAAATGCAGTGGCATAATCATCAATGCTCAATTTACCTTTCTTCAGGTTCTGGAATTCATTGTTCAGATCAATCAGATCTATCTCTGAGTAGTACTGCATCTTTAACTGCTCCAGGAATGACTCCCAAGACATTCTCAGGGCTTCCCCTCGAGGCATCATATCTGCCAGTAACTTCCACCAACTCAAGACTCTGGTCTTCAGTTGTCTAACTGCAAAGACAGTCTTCTGTTTGTTGCTACAGTCACAACTCTCAAACACCATCTCCATTTCGGAGATCCAGTCCATAATCTCAACAGGCTTTGGGCTTCCAGAAAGACTTGGCGGCTTGGCGCCCACGAAATTTTTATACATACGCCCATCCCTATTTCTTTCCCTTTCTGGGTCATTCCTTTCTACCACTGGGGGTTCTGCTTGTCCAACAGTCCCACTGTAGTTACCTCCCTCCGACGGCCCTCCATTCACTTCGGGCTCTTCCACTTGAAGTGACAGTTCCTCACGATTTTGTTGGAGTAATCGCCTTGTCTCCTCCATTTGGCGATCCAACATCATCTGCATCATCGCTTGCACCCCAACCATCGTCATTGGCTCTGGTGTTGCTGTTACAACAGGTGCTTGCTCAATAACAGGTGGTTGATTCCTGTCTTCGTTCACGTTTCCAACTCCACTTCTGGTTCTTACCATTTTTGATCTACACACCGAATATGGTGAATTCAGATCCTCAATCACAATAGATAATTAATTCATCCTTATCACTCTGAAACGTTTACATGCTAGTTCTAATATCGTAGTTGTACACTTAAAATCCTAAACACATAAGGTTTCCAGATCCGGTCGGCAACAGACCATAGATCCGAACAAATAATAGCATCAATATAGCTATCACACAAAACATTTAGCACATAAAAGCATCTTAGGCATCATTCCTAAAATAAACTAGTGCTTGTGTCAATTTAGGTGTACTACCTAACATATTTTAGACACACTCCTCACAATCATTACTTAGCATTCTAAGTTTAAGTCTAGAAATTTCCTACAATTTCCTAGTTCGCTTAAACTAATGCTCTGATACCAACTGTGACATCCCCATTTTCACGGCCAGAAAAGACCAATTTGTTTATGCTTTGTTTTATAAAATCAGAGTAATCTTTTAAAGAAAACGGTTGCGGAATTTGTTCCCAAAACAAGATATGATAATAACTTATCAAAACATTTCTCAAAGAGAATGTATTTTCATTTAATAATAAAACCTCAGGATGTCATGTTCTGATACAGACATATAAGCATAAACAGAACTTACATTCAATTACACTAATGATTTATATCTCCTTTAAATCTCTCTGTGAAATATGTCTTCGTATCGATACCTGTGATATAAAGAAAACTGAGTGGGTCAGGCTTGGGAGCCTGGTGAGCATATAGGGTTTTCATCCCACAATGTTATATCATATATTTATAAATATAGAACATTCAAACTTGTACAATTTCACCATATAAAGGCAACTCTTATCCCACCCCATCGATCCTCACAACGACACGATCTAAACTCTCGTATCTAAAATTTACCTCTTTACCTGATCCCTACTCACGGATCTAAAACTATCCTCTTCACCCGATCCATACTCACGGATCTAAAAATAACCTTTTTCACCTGATCCATACTCACGGATCTAAAACTAACCTTTTCCCCTGATCCATACTCACGGATCTAAAACTAACCTCCTGATCTGATCCATACTCCCGGATCAATAATTGCACCCAATCCATACTCCCGGAATAAGGACAATTAACTATACCCTAATCCTGATCTGATCCATACTCCCGGATCTATAACTGTGCCCAATCCATACTCCCGGACTAGGGACAATTAACTTAATCTTAATCGATATCTGATCCATACTCCCGGATCTATAACTGTGCCCAATCCATACTCCCGGACTAGGGACAATTAACTTAATCTTAATCCATTCTCCCGGACTAATAGCAAGTTTATCTCTTTACCTCATCCATACTCACGGATCTAAAACTAACCTCTTGATCTGATCCCTACTCACGGATCTCATCTACCCATGTCCTACCCAACATATTTGTAGATATAAAATACATATACAGTTTAACTCATTAAAACCTATAGAGTTCATCCATTCCACCAACATCTCAAATAAACAACAATATATAAACACATATCACGTATTTCATAGCAAATACTTAATATTTATGTGTTAGAAGAAAGTGACCACACGCTCACACATATAAACAACAAAAAAATATACACATAGCATGTATTTTATAAAATACTTCATATATATGTGTAAGATGAAAGTGACTATATACTCACTTGATTAGACGGTGCTCGGATAACACTACGACTTGTAGAAGTAGTATTCTTCGGTAGATCTGGAAGATCTTCACAAAAACCGGGCTCCTCGCGGGCGAGCTTCAGCTCGGGAATTGCACTTCTCGGGATCTTCGGGAATCTCGGGAGCGTAAAACTTCTTTCCAAACTTGGATATGAAATTCGGAATGTCGGGATGGCTTCGGGGGTTTAAACGCAGAGCTTCGGTACGAGAAAGAAGAAATAAGCAAATATGCTCGGAACCCTCGCACCCCTTTTATAGGAGGCTGAGGCCTCGCAGTACGTTGGGCGTACTCCTCCGAAATCGTCATTGCATGCGTCATCCGAAGAACTCGAGTGCGAGGCGTGTCATGCTTCGCTGTACGCTGGGCGTACTTCGGATAAGTCCGATGACTCCCCTTCGGATAATGTCGGATTTAATAATTAAATGTATATATTAATTATTTAATAAACTTCAAAAATTCATATCTTCTTCATACGAACTCCGTTTTCGACGTTCTTTATATCCACGCGTAGGTGAGACTACGCTCTACAACTTTCATTTAGATTCCATCGGCTAATTTTGACTTTATTTTTATTATTTATTTTTAGTAGGCCGGGACAGGAAAACTCCGTTATAAAATCATAACTTCTTCATCCGACGTCCGTTTTCGCCTATCTTTTTATCGTTTTACTACAATTAATGAGATATTAGATTCTCATTTAGATTGTTTCGGCTAAAAACCGCTCGGTCTCAAATCAAGTATTCGGGCTGCACACCGCTAAATCGAAACTTAGAAAAATCATAACTTCCACATACGAAGTCAGATTTGGACGTTCTTTTTATGCACGCTCATGGTTTAACAAACTCTACGACTTTCGTTTAGATTGCTAAGGCTAAATATTGCTCTAACGTAAATTTATTATTTACGTCGCGCTGTGTCGTGCTAGTTCTGTCACGAAACTTCGACATGTCATAACTTCTTCATTATAATTCGGATTTCGGCGTTCTTTATATGCACGGAAATCTTGTAACATATACTACAACTTAGTTAAGATTATTCATTCTAAATAACCTTCTATCAAAAAGTAATTTTTGACGCTTATCGTCTCTAAATTGAGTAGCCCTGATCTACGGGCATTACAGAAGTGGACTCGGCGAGTTGGTGCTGAAGGGAGAAAACCCTAGTTCCGGGAGTTATGCCCTATATAAAGCACATTATAGCCACCCTCAGCCTCTTTACTTCCCATTTGAGTTCCAGAAACCCTAATTAGTGTGTGTGAGCCTCCATTGTTAAAGTTTGAGCTTGGAAGAACAATTTTAGAGGAGAAAGTTAGAAGATCAAGAGGCTAGCATCGAGAGATCATTGTCGATGTGGAATCTACTCCTTCTTGGGCACATTTCTGAGGTAACAAGTCGTTACCTTGAGTTTTCTCCTTCTAGATCCATTCTTGATTGTTGTTTTGGGAATTTTAGCTTTATTGGAATCCATTTCGGGTTTAAAGGTTACATATGAAGTTCCAACTTCAGGTCTAGGTTAATAGTGAGCCATGGAAGCTTAAAGCATCAGCCATGGGGCTTGATTTAGAGTATCTTTGTCCCAAAACCTCCTTGTAGCTTGATTAGAGCTTGTTGAGCCTTGCATGCACATAAAGTTGGAAACTTTACGTGTGAATCTGGCCTTAGGAGTCCAGATCTATGCATTAGAAGCAATGAAATGGCCTGAAATCGTCTGAATGAAGATGTCACGTTTTGGACTCAGTGATTCTGTTCTTGGACTCGACGAGTCTGTTCGTGGAACCCTAACCTTTTCTGGTTAAGCCTCGAATTGGTGAGTCGAGGGACAACTTGGTGAGTTAAGCAGGATAGGACTCTGAGATTGTTGGACTCGACGAGTCTTGGGGCGACTCGGCGAGTTGAGTCGTATAATGAGAGTTCTGAGTTAAGGAACTCGACGAGTCGACTGGTTGACTCGGGGAGTAGGGTTAACCAGGAAGGTTGACCTTGACTGAGGACTTTGACTTGGACCAAGGGTTGACCAGTTTGACTTCCAAGGGTATTTTGGTAATTTTGGTGTGTATTGGTAATGATCAGTGGTGGAGTCCGTGCTGGTGGTCGGAGCAGCGTGGTCTTATTCCTTCAAGTCGGCAGTTGCAAGTGAGTTATCCTCACTATATCAACAGGGTCTAAGGCACCAAGGCCGACCCTTTATCGGATGGAAATCCGGGTAGTTGTTGTTATGTTATTGTTTTGCTATGTCTGCATCTGGGTAGTTAGGATGGTATGTGTTAGAGACCTGGTTAAGGTCGGTATCCGGGTATATAGGATGATGTTATGCTAGTGACCGGTTAGGTCTGTATCCTGGTTAGGATGTTGCTATGCTATGTGATATGTTGGATCGGTTTGATTAGTTGTGAGATGTTATATGATTATATGTTTATGTGCACATGGTTGTTGGACTGGGGTTGGGTTGAGGCAGGTCCTGCTTTATGCTGTAGGCCAGCATACCCAGGGCGGACCGATTAGACCGAAGGCTGGGCAAGCGGTCCGGATAGGCTGAAGGCCCCAAGAGGGCGGACCAGACGTGCCGAGGCTCGGAGAGTGGACCAGACAGACTAAAGGCCCGGTGAGTACGAACCAGTCATACTGTAAACTCAGAGAGTGGAGCAGTTGGACTGAAGGCCCGGTGCGGGCGGACCAGTCATACTGAAGACTCGGAGAGAGAGTGGACCAAGTGACTGAAGGCCTGGTGTAGAAGGACCAGTCATACTATAGACTCGATATGCATGGCTGTTCTGTTTATGATATGATATGATATGTGTATGGTATTGTGGTTGGTATTTTGGGTGTAACTCACTAAGCTTTCGAGCTTACAGTTTTAGTGTATTGTTTCAGGTACTTTAGGAGGTCGTGGCAAGGCGAAGGCGTGATCGTACCGCTCCTCAGTTTTATGTTGATGTTTCTGGGATACTCTGATAATAAATGAACTAAAAACCTTTTTGTAATAACTTAATGGATATGGGTTGTTTTGAAAAGTTTAAATTGGTTGTAAATTTCCACAGTGTTACAGTATTAACGCGGATAAATCCATAACACTTAAGGGTACATGCAACCTAAAGATCTATGTCATAGGAGTATTGAAGTAATATTCTATTGAACACAAAACTATAAACTGTAGGCTAATTTTTGAATATAACTAAACAAAAGTAGGGTTTACATACCTTTTAGTTATTGTAGTAAATAAATAATCAAAAACCTTCTTGAAAAACTCTTGAAAGCAAGCACCATAAGTCTTTTGTCTCTAATGGTTCACACCCAAATCCTTGCGACTAAGGAAATTAAATAGAGAGAGGGAGAGAGAGAGAGAGAGAGAGAGAGAGAGAGAGAGAGAGAGGTGAGAATTTTAGCCTAACTAAGGTCTAGATGGCATGGCCGAAATTTGTATCCCAAGGGGTCCTTTTACAGTGCAACAAGGAAACCTTATATAAGCCTAAAACCAATATAATAAAATTATCTTGAATTGGTAATTATCTAGCTTCATAATTATCCTCCAAGGATAACTCTAAAACTCTAAAACCCTACAAAAACCGTCAAAGGCTTCTAGGAAGGTTTTAGAGTGCCTGTTGCTCAACTATTGAACAATTACAATTTAACTCATGTACTTTTAATTAATCCAATTAATCCCAAAATTATTTCCAATTAATTTCTTATTAATTCTTAATTAAATATCAATTTTTATAATTAATATATTATTCTCATAATATATTAACAAATCATTTATTTTGATTTCTAATTAATGTATTAATCACATAATAAATTAATAAATCATTTTATTTCTCTAAAAGTTATCATATTCAATTGTTAGGTTTGACGGCAACCCAAAACGACTGTGCTACTATCAATTTAAGTTTATACCAATAATAGTTATGAGCTTAGACACTTAATCTAATTGTCACAAACACCACAACCAACACATGTACTTATTAAACTCTTAAAGAATTTGGTAGCTTTGCTATATTTTTAAGAACTTGATGTATTTACAGTAGTTTTTCGTAGTTTGGTAGTTCATTAGTTTGTTAAATTGTTAAAGGCTTAAATGATTTGATAGTTTGATAGTTTGTTAAATTGTTAAGGACTTAATTCATTTAGTAGTTTGTTAATTTGTTAATGACTTAATATACTTACTTTGTAGGATGTGGATGTTAACTCTTTTCTCCAAAACCCGACGTTTGTGGCAAAAATTGGAGATATTATCCACTCGTTTAAGAACCAAGTCAACAATGCGGGCAACAACGACGAGGAAAACAACGATAAAAAAGACGAAGACACATAGTATTTCTTGTTTTATGTTAAGGATGATGTTATTTTGGATATATTAGATAGTTTATGGATGGTGTAGTCAATGTAGTATATTTGATGATTATTTTGGATTTATGAGATAATATTTGATGTTTTATGTAATATATGGGATGTATTGTTTTATGTTATTTGATGTTTTATGTAATATGGTATCTATTGATTTCTATATTTTTATAAAACCTGTATCTTATAATATATAAACTACATATTATCATATATAAATTGTTTAAAGAAAAAAATTAGTTATGACAACTTTTGCAACGACATATACCAATTGCTACGACGCATGATTTTAGGAAGCTTAGTCGGAAAAACTTCGATCAGTGGCCGAAAAATTAATAGAGGCGACACTAATAGTGTCGACAACGGCTTTTTGCCACGACACCTATTAGAGATGACACTAATTGCGACAACATTTTAGCATTAGTACGAGGTAATAGCAGTGACCCATTAGCGATGACTTGTTGTCGTAAAGGTAATATATTTTAGGCATTAATTGCGATCTTATTTGTCATCGCTAAAGCTTATATATATATATATATATATATATATATATATATATATATATATATATATATATACCTTTAAAAGCATTTACAAGATTTTGCTGAATTTTAAGAGGTACAAGCTTTAAAGCACCATATACAATAATTTTATGCATCGGAGAATAATATATCTTATCCGGTCAAAGACAAATTTTGAATAGGTCTTCTAAGCTTATCTTCAAATTGAATGGGTTAAATATGAAAAAGTTAAATAAGATGATGATGATAAGATTTTGAATGGGTCAAAGTTTGACCAAGTGTTCCTCATATCCAATTGAATCGGTAAATACTATATCTTATCCGGTCAACATTTATGAAAAAGTCAAATAAGATGATGATGATTAGATTTTGAATGGGTCAAAGTTTGACCAAGTGTTCCCCATATTCAATTGAATCGGTAAATACTAAATCTTATCCGGTCAACATTTATGAAAAAGTCAAATAAGATGATAATGATAAGATTTTGAATGGGTCAAACTTTGACGAAATGTTCCTCATATCCAATTGAAACGCTAAATACTGAATGTGTCAATAATAATGAAAAAGTCAAATAAGATGATGATGAGATTTTTAATGGGTCAAAGTTTGACCAAGTGTTCTTCATATCCATTTGAATCGGAAGAGGCGCATTGATCTAGCATTCGTCTATCATGAATGCCTTGCCATTGACCGCAAAACCTTGGTTCTCTCTCATGCTCGCTACCTTCTCCTTTGTTTTTCTTTCTATTAAAATCGAATAAGCCCAAATATGTCTTACGTTTAATCCTAGCTCAGATATAAGAAATCTCTATCTGTTCGTCATTTTGTTTAACAAATTTTTTATGTCAAAGCGCGGTTAACTATATATATATATATATATATATATATATATATATATATATATATATATATATATATATATATATATATATATATATATATATATATACTTTTTTATTTTTTTCCAACTAGTTTTTTCAACTTGGCGTATTATGCGACATGAGCATCAGGCAACACATGGTGCTTCGTCGAGGGTGGATCCAGTTTACAGTTGGCACCACAATGATCTCCATCATCCATTACAACTGAGAACTTTCCGGAACGAGATTAATCGACTTTTTTTAGAAAGACGGTGTTGACCTTTTTTTGCATTTATAATTGATGCTTCGGTGTACGAGGCTTTGACTAAGTTTAGAAACCTGCATGGTAGGATGCCAGTCGTGTTTCTTTGACTTTATGGATCTATCATCTGTGCATTGGATAGTATTGGACTACTGGTCCCTTTTAACCTATCTATATATTAGGAAGCAGATGACATTTAATCCAGCTTGTTGAGACCATTTACTGAGTTTCCAGAGTTGTAGTTACAACAACTCATGTCATTTATAGGAACCAAACTACCTTTCAGTTTTCATATAAATCTTTCCGCACTTTCAACTTCAATTTCGAATAATTAAACCATCTTCCTCCCTACTTCATTTTCATTTATGTTTTATGCATCTTAATTTGGTTTCTGCTGATAATATATGTGCCATATAATGCGGATGCATATCTACTCTAATAAATGAAAATGACTTTGCAACATGTCCTTCTCTCATAAGATTAACCACATGTCATTTTGTCATAATTTGAGATATATTTATTTTCCACTTGTCATTACTTTAATTTTCATTTTCAATATATCATTAATTCACTTTCCATAAATTAAACCTACCATAATGACTATCAAATTTTAAATTTCAAATTCAATTCCAAATAAATTTACAATTTAAACTTTTATGTTTAATATTTTGTTATAATTAACCCGTTTAGTAGACACTAAACACATAATTTTAATTAATTTTCTTTGCATGTTTTTTTCTCATAGTTTTCACTTATTTCAATTTCAAATTCAAATAAAATTTTTATTTAATCGTTCGTACTTAACATTTTATTTTAATCAACCCGTATATTATACGGGTCTCACAACTAGTATAAAATAACCTAAAAATATAGAGCTAATTAAGGACATGTTATATACCTAAAATTTATTCAAATTAAGGGTAAAGTGAATTTTCTATTTCCTACATTAATTTTAAGGCGACTCATATATATATATATATATATATATATATATATATATATATATATATATATATATATATATATATATATATATATATATATATATATATATATATATATATATATATATATATATATATATATATATCAATGACTGAGTTTTACTTCCTCATAATTTGTGGCTATATTTGGAATATTTAAGATTGAAATAGTCAAATTTAAAGTAATAATATATAACGAATCATTGTAAGAAAGTATAATCTGCAAAATAAATTTAAACATGTAATTATTTCAATTTTGAACCAAATTATTAAATGTTTATTATTATAATCATAATATCACTTAAAAGCTCCGAGTCAAATATCCTCAAAATCTCTGTCATTGAATTTATCTTACAACATTATGGGAAACAATGGAAACAAGCGTGAAAGACAAAAGAGGTATGAGACAAAATTAGAATACCTTTTAATTGACTCGCATGGGTTCACTTCTATATTTAATATTATGTTACATAAGTAAATCTACTATCTACTATATCCGATCTAACTTTCAATTTGGTATTAGCCCATAGGTTTTGTCTTTTAGATTTGAGATATGAGTTCTAACCGAGACGTTGACGAAACTTCTAACCATTAACCTTCTTCACAAAAATTGTTCAATCTAACAAAGTGTTTCTAACAATGAAGTATATACTTTTCTAAAAGGAAAAAAAGTAAGGGAAAATGTCACTATAATACATTATAGTTTTGTCATTTTTCCTATTTGGTCATCAAAGATTTTTTTTTTTTTTTTTTTTTTTTCACAATAGATCACTAAACTATATTTTACCTGTTAAATTTATATCCGGTTTCACCGGTTAAACTTATCCCAGGTGGCTTTTTTTCAAAAAAGAAATCAAAAGTAAAATAAAATCCAAGTCTATGCGGCTTCTTTTCATTTTCCCTAAAGTCAAACCTAAATTAAACATTCATCTTCTTTACAAACGACTACTCAAGTCTTCTTCCCACCACCACCACTATTTCTTCTACGGTCCAACACCAACTCTAGCCACCTCCCTCGTCTCCGACATTTTGAGCTCCTATATTTGCTGCTACTGAAGCTTCGATTTGAGTATATTTTTATTGAAAATGTGTTCCAATCTTTCTCCATCGTCCCTCTGTGTGAAATCCTTCCATACTTCAAGTCCTTCCGCCTCACAGAGCTTCGATTTCCGTTAATGGGTTTTGTCCCGATTTTGATTTCCATGAGAAGACCCATAAGCACAATAAGTTATCTAATCCCCAATAACTTAAATCGAATCAAATCACAAGATTTTAACAGATCTTGTTTCTTTCTTCCCATTAAGTGTTGTGTTTTCTTAAAGTTCAGGCAAGAGATTTTGATCCAGATTCATTAAAGAGAAGCTTACCAAAAGTTGTTTCTTCAGTGGAATGGGCCAACTCTGAAGAAAAAGGAAAGTTGTATGTACATTGCACATTGCACAACTGGTTTGGGTCGGTCTCATGCTGTTTCCATGGGCTCACGATTTCCCGATTTCAATTTATGGGTTTGTTCCAATTTTGATTACGGCTACCGGCCTAAATATTATCTCGAGTTAGCTATAGGTTTGAATGGAATTGAACCATATTAACGGGTTTCACTCATCCGAAGAAGCTACAATATTCACCTCCAACAAACCCCCAACCCTAACTCCACGATCTCCATGTAACCTCCACCTCCTCCGCCACTAACCATTTCCGGTGACTTAACCCCGTCCATCTTTAACCATTGAATTCCACTTCTTTAGATTGGATCTCGTCGACGAGCAGTGTCGGAGTAGCAATATCTTGCTTGGGGTTGTAGAGGTCGGTGGCGGAGGAGCATATGTTGCTTGAGATTATAAAGATCAACAAAGGAGCCACCAAATTGATATGTGTTCTTCGTTTTCTTTTTTTAAACGATTTGTGTAATCAATCTATTACAAATTAATTATTGTTGTAATCGATCTGTTATAATGAATTCTTGTTGTATTCGATCTTGAGGAGCCACGAAAACTGATTTCGGTTTCGCAAAGACGGTTTTTGTTTGCGTGGGTAAAAACAGTGAGTAAAACAATGAAGACAATAACAGGGAACGTGGCTCACAAACTATAAAGAAACTAATTATAAATGTCACTTCACCAGCCTTGTAACGTAACCTACTAAATTTGAGCAAAATGGTTTAATTAACAGGTCAAAAACAAGTTTAATGATCTAGTGTGCAAGAAAAAAAAATTAGTGACCAAATCGGAAAAATAACAAAACTTTAATGTGTTACATTGACATTTTCCCGAAAAGTAATTTACAAAAATACATATATACTTATTCTTATTTTAATAAATGAATAGTTTTAATATTCTTTTGTCAAGTATCATTCTAATACAATTCCTCTTTAATATTATGTCATATGTCATGTAGATATTGTGACATCCCCAAAATCACGGCCAGAAAACACCGATTTCATTTATGTTTTTTAAAATAATTTCAGAGTAAATCCTTTTGATTTAAAAGAGTTGCGGAATTTGTTCCCAAAACAAAATATAATAAAATAATATTTATCAAAGCATTTCATCAAGAGATGCATTTTCATTATATAATCAAAACTCGGGATGTCATGTTCCGATACAGACCATAAAGCATAAACGATAACATTACAAGTTATTCAACAAATATATACATATACAGACTTGTAAACAAAACAACTCGATGATTCATTTATCTTATGCCCTTGCGCCACTTCCTGTAATACAAATAAAACTAAGTAGGTCAGACTTGTGAGCCTGGTGAGCATATAGGGTTTTCAACCCATAATAAATAATTATATTTAATTTCACCAACCAACAATAACTCGATTACCCATTCCCGTTATCCTCACTTTATGTCCCTAAAACAACATCTATCCCAAGGGACCTAATGTAGGATTTTCATCGGGATGGACATTACTGCTAAGGGGTTTCCTCAACAATAGATATCCTAAAGGCAACCATAAGAGGGATAAAGTACACCGGTGAACACATCGTTTACAACACCTACAGGTTATGGACCTGCTAGCGTTCCACTGGACTGTCTAGAAAGAGTCTGTGGTCATCATCCATACTCTGCTAGATGACTAGGTCAACATCAACAACATCGAGGCCTCTCATCTGTTTATCACACATCAACTATCTACTCATGTTCTACCCAACATATTAGTAGATAAAAATATATATTTTTATATATAGTTTAAAACCAGTATAGCATGTTCAATCAATACATATTCCATATAACAAATGAGGCACACACACATAACACGTATTTCATAGAGAATAAATCAGATCTATGAGATAGAAGAAAGTGAATATACATTCACACTTATAACAACAAAATATACACATAACACGTATTTTATATAAAATACTTCATAATTATGCGTTAGAAGAAAGTAACTACACACTCACTTGATTAGAAGATGATCGGACAGCACTATGACTTGTAGAAGTAGTATTCTTCGGTAGATCTGGAAGATCTTCACAAAAACCGGGCTCCTCGCGGGCAGAGCTTCGGCTCGGGAATCTTACTTCTCGGGACCTTCGGGGCTTCGGGACTTGCTTCGGGGCTCGGGAATGATACCGGGGCTTCGGGATAATTCTTGCACGAAAAACGATGCAAAAACACGAGAGAAATGGAAGAAATGAGCAAAGAACTCGGTTGCCCTCGACATCCTTTTATAGGGGGCTGGAACTTCGATTTATGCTGGGCGTAATGAGGATAGGATCGCTGACTCCCCCCTAGATAATATCGGTTATTTTATATTTAAATTAAATATTGAAAATATTTAATAAACTTCAAAAATTCATATCTTCCTCATACGAACTCCGTTTTCGACGTTCTTTATATCCCAGTGTAGGTGAGACTACACTCTACAACTTTCGTTTAGACTCCGTCGGCTAATTTTGACTTTATTTTTATTATTTATTTTTAGTAGGCCGGGACAGGAAAGTTCCGTTATAAATTCATAACTTCTTCATCCGACGTCCGTTTTCGCCTATCTTTTTATCATTTTACTACTATTAACGAGATCTTCGATTCTCGTTTAGATTGTTTCGGCTAAAATTCGCTCGGTCTCAAATCGAGTATTCAGGCTGCATACTGCTAAGTCGAAACTTAGAAAAAATCATAACTTCCTCATACGAAGTCAGATTTGGGCGTTTTTTTTATGCACGCTCTCGGTTTAACGAACTCTACGACGTTCGTTTAGATCACTAAGACTAAATATCTCTCTAACGTAAATTTCATTTTTTACGTCATTCAGCGTTGCCGGTTCTGTCGCGAAACTTCGACAGGTCATAACTTCTTCGTTATAACTCGGTTTTTTTGCATTCTTTGTATATTCGGAAACTTCGTTTCAACTACTACAACATTATACATAGATATCAGCTTTATCTAACATTTTATTTTGATGCTTATTTTTATTCTTAATTACATTAAGACACACAATTAAGCACAAAACACATAATACACTTCTATTATCTGAAAACGGGTTACAAAAGTTAACCTAGACTATTACATCAACATTAATGACAAGCCCAAAAATACAGGCGTTACAGATATACTAGGCAACTCATTTCAAAATTCAAATTTAGATTTTCTAATTATATGTTAAATTTGAAATTAAAATAACTTTAAAATTTTGATATATCTCTTAATTAATAGTTTATTTAAAATGATTTATTTAAAATAATTGATTAATACCTATAAATTTTTATTGTAAAAGTTTAATTAATTTTAGACAAAATTACAAAAATGGTCCCTATGGTTTGCCAAAAGTCACAAAGTCAGTCCCTGCTAATTTTTTTGACGAACATGGTCCGTGTGGTTTCCAAAACTTGCATCAATGGCCCTTTTTGCTGACGCCGTTATTGTTCATCTGTTAGTGTAAGGGTATTTTGGTCTTTTCAAGTAGCAGGGACTGGGTTTGTGACTATGGGTAGACCATAGGGACCATTTATGTATTTTTTTTTCTATATTTTATGTTTACGAGTTTGTGACTTTTCCACCCATTTACTTTTTAAAATATCACTTTCAACCCGTCACTTTGAACTTTGAAAAATGTTACTTTCACCCCTCTATTTTCTAAATTTTCGTGTTTAACCCCGTATTATATATAATTTGTTTTTTATTAATAACTTTTGTTCGCTAACCTAAAAAAACTATTTTTACATGTTTATTTTCATATATTTGTCGGTATAATTCAAGGTGATCAATGTTTCGACTATAATTTAGAACTTTCTTTCGTCATTTTTTTTAAAGTTACATGGTTTTTTTTTATAAAATTGTCGGTTTAAATTCGAGCTTATTTTTAAACGTAGTTTTTTTATTTTAACTTTATGTACGTTTCCTACGTATGAGACGGGTCATATATAATAACTTTCGTTTGTTAATTTTAAAAAATATATTATATTCGATATTGTCTATGTTTTGATGTATTTTTTATACATTTTGTGCTTAATTTTATATACATTCCTACATATCATTCGGGTCATATATAATAACTTTCGCTTGTTAGCTTAAAAAAATGTAGTATATTCGAATTTGTCTATGTTTCGACCTAACTTTTGTTTCATGTTTTTTACGTATCAATATAGATTCGAGTTCGTCTATATTTCGACGTAATTTTTTTTATGTTTCGTGCTTATTTTTATGTACGTGTTTTTTTCATTCATGTTTTTTTACGTCGAAATGCAACTTTTATGACTATAATCACCAAAATTCAACTTACAAAATTCAAGCTTATAATTACGCTTTTATCTATTATATGTGAACAAACTTATACGTAGAAACATACATAAAATAAGCACCAAAACGTTTTGCGAAACATATTTTTTAACGTTTTCGTGCTTTATTTTCTGTAAGTTTCCTACTTATGACTAGGGTCACATATTATATATTTTTTATTATTTAAACTTTCGTTCGTTAACTTAAAAAAATCTTACTTATTTTTATGCACGTGCTGATATAAATTTGAGTTTTTCTTTTTAATTATTTTTTATGTTTTGATTTAATTTTTTTTGTACGTTTTGGTGCTTATTTTATGTATATTCCTACGTATAAGTTTGTTCACATATAATAGATAAAGCGTAATTATAAGCTTGAATTTTGTAAGTTGAATTTTGGTGATTATAGTCATAAAAGTTGCATTTCGACGTAAAAAAACATGAATGAAAAAAACACGTACATAAAAATAAGCACGAAACATAAAAAAAATTACGTCGAAATATAGACGAACTCGAATCTATATTGATACGTAAAAAACATGAAACAAAAGTTAGGTCGAAACATAGACAAACTCGAATATACTACATTTTTTTAAGCTAACAAACGAAAGTTATTATATATGACCCGAATGATACGTAGGAATGCATATAAAATTAAACACAAAATGTATAAAAAATACATCAAAACATAGACAATCTCGAATATAATATATTTTTTAAAATTAACAAACGAAAGTTATTATATATGACTCGTCTCATACGTAGGAAATGTACATAATATTATTAAAAAAAAAAAAAAAAAAAAAAAAAAAAAAAAAAAAAAAACTACGTCGAAAAATAAGCTTGAATTTAAACCGACAATTTTATAAAAAAAAAACCATGTAACTTTAAAAAAAATAACGAAAGAAAGTTCTAAATTATAGTTGCAACGTTGATCACCTTGAATTATACCGACAAATATATGAAAATAAACACGTAAAAATAGTTTTTTTTAGGTTAGCGAACAAAAGTTATTAATAAAAAACAAATTATATATAATACGAGGTTAAACACGAAAATTTAGAAAATAGAGGGGTGAAAGTAATATTTTTCAAAGTTCAAAGTGAAGGGTTCAAAGTGATATTTTAAAAAGTAAATGAGTGGAAAAGTCACAAACTCATAAACATAAAATATAGAAAAAAAATACATAAATGGTCCCTATGGTTTACCCATAGTCACAAACTCAGTCCCTGCTACTTGAAAAGACCAAAATACCCTTACACTAACGGATGAACAGTAACGGCGTCAGCATAAAGGGCCATTGATGCAAGTTTTGGAAACCACAGGGACCATGTTCGTCAAAAAAATTAGCAGAGACTGACTTTATGACTTTTGGCAAACCATAGGGACCATTTTTATAATTTTGTCTTAATTTTATAACCGTGGTTCCCACGGGTTATAAACTAGTAGTCCAATAAATAAAAACCATTTTTGATACTTGTCATTCTCTTATATCATTTTGAGGTAATTTTAAATTAAATTATATTTATGTTATTTTGTGGCTTTTTTCTATTCTATTAAATTTTATATAATATTTAAATGTAATAAATATAAGACAAAACTTCAAAAATGGTCCCTATGGTTTCGAAAATATCAAGTTTAGTCCCTAAGTTCAAAAAACCTCACAGACGGTCCCTGTGGTTTCAAAACTTTTAACAAATGGTCCTTTTGCTAACTCCGTTAGCTTTTAGCCGTTAAGTGAAGGGCATTTCTGTCATTTCACTACCACGGGGACCATTTATTAAGTTTGTGCCTTATTTAAAAAAAAGAAAAAATATAATTATTTAATATTAAAGGGTCCCACCCTCTCTCTCTCTCTCTCTCTCTCTCTTTCTCTCTCTCTCTCTCTCTCTCTCTCTCTCTCTCTCTCTCTTCTCCTGATCTGTCTTCCTTCCTTGAAATCGCAACCCTCATTCCCGATTCTCAACCCTAAGAGAATACAAATCTATAATCAACAAACCAAAACCCAAATCTATCACCAATAAATCACTTACCCCCCCTGATATCTACTCAGAAATCTGCAAACATACGAAGACTTCTCCTTCTGATTGTAAAATTGGTTCTCAATCAAACTACCACATACTTGAGTTGGAAATTTGGTAAGCTTGATGGTGAGAACTCTTTGTCTGGTTGTCTTTGCATCAGCTCAGCTAGCGTCGGCGCCACTGAAGCCTCATACTCATTTTATGTAACATGTTTCTTCCCTAATCTAAATCCACCAACTGAAAAGGGTCGTTTACCCGATTAGAAAAGAGGAAAGAAGAAGAAACATTATAATGTTGCAGTGATATAATTGATTGCAGAATTAGAAATTGGGTTTTTCGTTTGCTTATGCTTATCTAATTTCTAGGGTTTATTGTTTCTATAAGTATTATAATGGGTTTATGCATTGTTTTTCTATAACATTGTGTTCCTGTAAACATGGTAGGGTTGTTCAGAATGACAGAAGAAAATTGAGACTAATAAAGAAGAGGTGATGGTGTTGTTGGCGTTCGTCGGAGATGTTACCTGGTTTGGGTAATGGCGAGGTACAATGGATGATGGCAAGAAATATTGGGTGATGTTGAGGGTCAAGCGGGTGGGTCGGGCAAGAGAAAAGTAGTGATTTCCGGTGATTGTATTCTCACATGGGTTACTGAGAGGTTGTAACATGTTTGATTTTGAAATTGTTTGGGATTGATTTCTTTGAACTTGTCGGAGAAGACATATCAGATGGGGGCAGGGGAGGGTAGCTGTTGGTCGGAGATAAATATAAATGGTGGTGGTGATTGTTCGTGGAAGAAGAGAAAGGGAAAAGGGTGAATCGGAAAAGCTGGAGCTCAAATTGGAATAACGGGAGTCTTCTTTGTCCGATAAAGATGCAGATTAGGCTCAACTGGAGCAGGGTAAAGAAACAGAGAGATTTCGATTCAATTAAAACACGAAATAGAGCTTTGAATCCTTATCTGATTTGGAATTTGAGGTTTGATTGATAACGAGATTCAAAACCCAGATGAAATCAAGCTTGTGGAAATTTGATTTGGAATTTGAATCTTGATCTGTTGAGGAAGAAGACGTACCAGAGAGAGAGAGGGGGGGGGGGGGGGTTGGGACCCTTTAATATTAAATAATTATATATATATATATATATATATATATATATATATATATATATATATATATATACTAGCAATTGGCCCGCGCAAAGCGGCGGCAAAAGATTAGTTTGTTATTAGAGAACATATTCTAAAAAACAGTTACCACATTGGTCAATCGATCACTGTACCAAATAAGAAACTAAATAAAAATAATTTTTATACAAGTCGATCAGTGTACCAAATAATAAAAATAATTGTTATTATCACTTAGATTATTTTTTGGTTAATATAATTTTTATACAAGACGCTTTTAAATAAGAAACTAAATAAAAATAAAGTATAAAACAACCAATATATTCTTGCTTTTAATCTTAAAAAATAATAATAATAATAATAATAATAATAATAATAATAATAATAATAATAATAATAATAATAATAATAATAATAATAATAATAATAAATTGTTAAAAGAAAATGAAAAAAAAAAGAAAGATTAAGTTAGTCTTTTTATCCTAAAGGACCAAAACTGCTATATATATATAAACCACAAGGACACAACCTATTAATTTTTTAACTTAGGGACCAAAACTTATTAACTTTTTAACTTTGGGACCAAAACTTTAATCAGATTATTTCTATAATTTACTCTAAAATAAATCGGAAAATAGTTTTGAAAAGTGTATTTGAATGGGTGGTTTTGACTTTTTATTGGTGCCTTTAAAATCTCTCTGGATAAGATTTCAAAATATAGTTAGTTTAACTTTTAATTATTATTTTAATAAGAGATAATTATACTTTAAGCTTATATATTTGTACAACTTAAAAATATTATTATTTTATTAATGGTTACTTGTACTATTAGCTTAATGACTTGAACGTCTTAAAAAAATATTATTATTATATTGAATCTATTTTTAGAAATAGTAAGATTTACTTTATAATGTAGTATATATATATATATATATATATATATATTAAATAAGGCAAAAACTTCATAAATGGTCCATGTCGTAGTGAAATGAAAGAAATGCCCTTCACTTAACGGCCAAAAGCTAACGGAGTTAGCGAAAAGGACCATTTGTTAAAAGTTTTGAAACCATAGGGACCATCTGTGAGGTTTTTTGAACTTACGGACTAAACTTGATATTTTCGGAAACCACATGGACCATTTTTGAAGTTTTAAATATAATAAAAATGCATATCAAATTCATTAATACAATTTCTCTTATAATTTCTAAATTTCTAAAATTGAATCAAATTATTTTAATTGTTTCGTTCATTAATTTTAAAAGACAAAATAATCACTTCAATTTTAATAGTTAAATATTTTTCTCTTTTTCCTTAAAAATTCAAAATTTTAAAATTTTTAGATCTTCATATTTATTTTTATTTTTTCGAATAGATTCATCTAATACATGTGTTCATAACTAATAAATAATAAATGATGTTCATTAATATATATATATATATATATATATATATATATATATATATATATATATATATATATATATATATATATATATATATATATATATATATATATATATGTGTGTGTGTGAAAAGTAAAATAGTGAAGCTAGCTAATAATAAATATTAATAACCAGTACACCTTTTAGGTTTTAAGTATCGAAATGATGATCACTTTCCTAAAGAAACATTGTACATTGTTGAAAGCGGCATCTACTTAGTTATTAAACATTTCGAAAGCACAAGAGTATTTGATCGTGGTTGCAACTCATCGTTGGCCATTCTAATCCCAATATCAACCAACCCAATCTCACTTGATGACTATCGCCCAATCAACTTAATTGGTTCTTTGTATAAAATCATAGCCAAAGTCTTGGCTGAAAGACGGAAGATAGTTATCCCTCATGTGGTTAGTCCCACCCAAACAACTTTCATCAAAAATTGTAACATCCTCGACGGGCCACTAATAATCAAATAACTAATCTTTTGGCTCAATAAAAATAAACTCAAGACATTCCTATTCAGAGTCGACTTAAAAACCCCATTTGATTTCCTATACTGGAATATCTTGATTCGGTCATGACACATATGATATTTGGTAAAAAAAAAATAGTGTAACTAAATCATGGGATGTCTTTCTTCCGTTCGCACAAATGTAATTATTAACACATCATCCTCAAAAGATTACTCGCTTAAGAGATGAGTGAGGCAGAGAGATCCTTTATCTCCCTTATTGTTTATCTTATTAGGGGTGATAGTTCTCGACCCAAACCTTAAACCAACAAGAAAATAAATAGGTTTGGGTTTAGATTTCTTATCCGCCAACCCATTTATTTCATGGGTTGGGTTGTGTTACTTATTTTGGCTCGCGGATCAACCCAAGTGTGTGTGTGTGTGTGTGTGTATATATATATATATATATATATATATATATATATATATTTCATGGGTTGGGTTGTGTTACTTATTTTGGCTCGCGGATCAACCCAAGTGTGTGTGTGTGTGTGTATATATATATACACACACACACACACACACACACACACTTGGGTTGATCCGCGAGCCAAAATAAGTAACACAACCCAACCCATGAAATATATATATATATATATATATATATATATATATATATATATATATATATATATATATATATATATATATATATATACATATATATATATATATATATATATATATATATATATATATATATATATATATATATATATATATTAAAATGAGTAAATTATACCAATCGTATTTCGTGTAGTTGCCAAAATACATGTTTAGTCTCTATTTTCAAAAATTAACTTGGACTATCCCTCATTTGTTTATAACTCATAGGCTTCATCCCCATTAACATGAAATTACTATATTGCCCTTACTAATATCTTTTCTCATTTATTTTTTTATTTATTATAATTTATTATTTATAAATTTTAGAAAATAAAAGGGTCCTTTCTCTCTCTTTTAATTTATTGGAAAATAAATTTCTTCTTTCTCCTCTTAACCCTCCAAGAACCACCAACAATCAACCATCAATCTCCACTACCATTGATCAAACCTACAGTTGAATATCAACCATCAAAACTTAAACCCCAAAAACTATATTCATATCTAAAACTCAACCTTTCCTAGATGACGAACCCAATCAGATCTGCATTTGAATATGCATTACTAGAGAGAAGGGGATCATAGACGAATGTGATTCATATAGGAGAAGAAGAAAATTCATATCGGAATAGAAGTAGATAAAGATCAGAAACTCAAACCCAATAATCACTGTTACTCTCCACCACCACAACCACCATCTCTAAAACTTGAACCTAGATCGGCGGGTGGTGGTGTTGTTACTATATCTCGTACGATTGCTTACTCTCTACAAGACCATAAAACAACACGTATTTTGGAAGCGATGTTGAGATCTCTAAGTACTTATACTTAAAGATCAAGGAGTTGTCGGGTGATGATTTATCGAAGGTGGAACTGAATAGCTTCTCGTCATTCGATTTCATTCTCACAACAAACAAGAATGGTTTGGAGATGTAGTTGAAGTTTAATTACCTCTAGAGAACTCGAAGACGGTGATCACGATTTTCCTTGACCGGCCGATGGTTTGTATTGATGGAATGGGAGGTTGGTCTCATTGGTAAGATATCGGACGAAACTTCCTATCGTTCTTGTTGTTCATCAATTATGTGTAACGTCAACTACACAAAAGCTTCACGGTGATTAAGTTTCTTTGTTAAATAATTGAGGAAAGAGGAATTAAAATAAGGTGGATCGGCTTTTTATTTTATCTTTTTATATTATAAATAATTTTAAGAAAAAAGTAAAAATCGAAAGTTCTTGTATGCCCAACTGTCACTATAGAATGATATTGTTAATTGATGGGCTCAAAACCTAACACTTGTGTATGAATCTAATAGAAACCTGGAATAATAACCCAAGTATTTGAAAACTAGTAACTAATATTACTTATCGAGTTTTTCTCTAAGAATAATGCTCTCGGAAAGAGAACGAGTACAATGATTCAGGACTCACCAAGAACTCTAATTTTATCTCTACGGAAACTCTATCTCTCAAAAATAATATAATGCATCAACTCTCAACTAATGGGAGATGCTAGTATAAATACTAGTCTAACTAAGGAGATAAGATTTCTTCATATTTTTCATATATTCTATTTAACTCAAGTCCCTGATTTGAAATCATTAATGATAAATGTAGATATGTATTTAAGGAATGGATCAAATTAGGTATGCAAAATGTTTCTTCACCAAGTAAATCTGAGCAACTCGAAATTCGGACAACAACATCAACACAACATACACCGTGTCTCTAGAACCCATATGATACAACATCAACCTACCGACCGTTGCCCCAAAGGATCCATTTGCACTCGTACCATATGCACTTATACCCCGTTCCCCTTGGCTGATTATCGAGAACACATGGAAGGAGAAGTCTCTTGTCTTGTTCCATGACACTTGAGTGATGGTTGGAACCCCCATCACTTGTCTTGTTCCATTATCGAGAACACACGGAAAGAGAAGTCTCTTTTCTTGTTCCATCACATGATCCATATATAACCTCGAGTTTGAAGACGCAACCCACCAACCATATGATGCAGGGTCCCATTTCAAAGAACATATGAAAATTAGCAAGTCGTGTATGTCGGACCCATATGAAACTACATCGAGCTAACGACTCCTACTCCAAAGGATCCATATGCACTCATACCGCGTGGCCCTCTGGTTGATGACTGATAACAAATGGAAGGAGAAGTCTCAGCTCTCATTCCATGATACTAGAGTGATGGCCGGAACCCCTAGCGCATGATCCATATAAAACTTCGAGTTTGAAAATGCAGCCCTCCACCCATACAATGCAGTGTACCATGTTGAAGAACTTAAAAAATCAGCAAGTCGTGTCTCTTGTACCCATATGATACTACATCGAGCTAACGACCATTACCCTAAAGGATACATATGCACTCGTACTGCATGCCCCCTTGGCTGATGATCAAGAACACACGGAAAGAGAAGTCTCGTGTCTGGTTCAATGACACTCTAGTGATGTTTGGAACCTCCAACACATAATTGATATATATTACCTCAAGTTTGAAAAAGCTACCCCCCGTAGCCATATGATGCAGGGTCCCATGTTGAAGAAAATAAGAAAATCAGTAACTTGTGTCTCTAGAACCTGTATGATACTACATTAAGCTGAAAAACGCTGCCCCAAAGGATCCATATGCACTCGTACCAGATGCACACATACTAGATGCCCCTATGACTGATGATCGAGAATGCACGAAAGGAGAAGTCTCATGTCTCATTCCATGACACTAGAGTGATGGCCAGAACCCCCACACCTATATGATGCAAAGTCCTAATCTAAGAACCTAAGAAAATCAACATGCCGTGTATGTCGGTCCCATATGATACTACATCGAGCTGACGACTCCTGCCCCAAAGGATCCATATGCACTCACACCACACACACTCGTACTGTATAGCTCTTTGGACGATGATCAAGAACACACAAAAGGAGAAGTATTGTGTCTCATTCAGTAATAATAACGTGATGACCGGAACCCCCGGAGCATCATCCATATATAACCTCGAGTTTGAAAATGCAGCCCCCCGCACTCATACGATGCAGTGTCCCATGTCGAAGAACATAAGAAAATCAGCAATCCATGTCTCTTATACCCATATGATACTACATTTAGCTGACTAACGCTACCCTAAATGATATATATGCACTAATCCCACATGAACTCATGTTGTGTGGCCCTATGGATGATATTCAAGAACACATGGAAGGAAAAGTCTCATGTATCATTCCATGACTCTAGAATGATGACTGGAACCCCCAATGCGTGATCCATGCATAACTTCGAGTTTAAAAATGCAACCCCCCACATCCATACGATGCAGGGTCCCATGTCGAAGAACATAAGAAAATCAGCCACTCGGACCCATTTGATACTACATCGAGTTGAAGACAGCTTCCCAAAGGATCCATAAGCACTCGTACCACATGCACTCAAACCGCGTGCCCCCCTGAATGATGATTGAGAACACACAGAAGGAGAAGCCTCGTGTCTCGTTCCATGAGACTAGACTGATGGGATGAACCCTCCAATACACGATCCATATATAACCTCGAGCTTGAAGACGCATTCCCTACACCCATACGATGCAGGGTCTAGACTCGAAGAACACAACAAAATCAGTAAGCCGTGTCTCTCGGACCATGCGTTTGGGGCCCCAAAGAGTCCATATGTACTCGTACCACATGTACTCATACCGTGTGGCCCCCGTGATGATGATCGAGAACACACCTAGGGAGAAGTCTCGTTGTTGCATGAAACTAGAGTGATGGAAGAAACCCTTAACGCATGATCTATATATAACCTCAAGTTTGAAGATGCAACCCCCACACCCATATGATGCAGTGTCTTATGTCAAAGAACATAAGAAAATCATCAATCCGTATCTCTTAGACCCATATGATACTACATCGAGCTAACAACAGGTGCCCTAAAGGATCCATATTGGAACGTACCTCATGCACTTGCACTGCGTAGCCCTCGTGGATAATGATCGAGCATAAAAGGAAGGAGAAGTCATGTGTCTCGTTCGAGAACACTAGAGTGATGGACGGAACCCCCAACACATGATACATATATAACCTCGAGTTTAAAGATACAACCCCTTTCACCCATATAATGTAGGGACACATGTCAAAGGGCATAAGAAAATCAGTAATTTGTGTCTCTCAGACCGTTATGATACTACATCGAGCTGACGACCATTGAAAAAAAGGATCCATATTCACTCGTACCGCGTGGCCCCCTGGATGATGATCGAGAACACATGGAAAGAGAATGTGTCTAGTTCGATGAGACTATAGTGATGGCCAGAACCCCCAGGATATGAACCATATATAACCTCGAGCTTGAATACGCAACCCCCCGGGATGATAAGAAAATTAGCAAGTCGTGTCTGTCGGAGAAGTCTCATGTCTTGTACCAAAGGATCAATATGCACTTATACCATCTACCCCCCAGGATGATGATCAAGAGCCCATAGAAGGAGAATTTTCATGTCTCGTTCCATAATTAGAGTGATTGTCGGAACCCCCAACACATGATTAATATACAACCTCAAGTTTGAAGACGTAGCTCCCGCACCTATACGATGCAGGGTCCCAGGTTAACAAACATTAGAAAATCAACGAGCCGTGTCTCGGTCCCATGTGATACTAAATCCAGTTCATGACCGGTGCCGCAAAGGATCCATATGCACTCATACCACGTGGTCCCCTGGAAGATGATCAAGAACACACAGAATGAGAAGTCTCATGTCTCGTTAAATAACACTAGAGTGATGGACGGAACCAGCAACACATGATCCATATACCCTCGAGAGTGAAGAGGTAGCCCTCCGCACCCATACGATGTAGGGTCACATATCAAAAAACATAAGAAAATCAGCAGGTCGTGTCTATCGGAACCATATGATACTACATCAAGCTTACGACCGCTGCCCTAAAGGATCCATATGAACTTGTACCACCTCCAAATGTACTGTGTAGCCCCCTCGTTGACGATCGAGAATATACAGAAGGATAAGTCTCGTGTCTCATTCCATGACACTAGAGAGAAGCCAGAACCCCAAGCGCATGAACCATATATAACCTTGAGTTCGAAGATGCACCCGCACCCCCGCACCTACACGATGTAAGGTCCCACGTCGAAAAACATAATAAAATCAGCAAGCGTGTCTCTGGGACCCATATGATTAAACATCGAGCTACATACCACTGCCCCAAAGGATCCATATGCACTCGTACGACATGCACTCGTTCCGCGTTCCCCCTGGCTGATGATTGAGAACACAAGGAAGGAGAAGTCTTGTATCTCATTCCATGACATTAAAGTGACGGACGGAACCCCGAATGCATGATCCATATATAACATCGAGTTTGAAGACGCAGCCCCTCGAACCCATACGATACAGGGGCCCAAGTCGAAGAACATAAGAAAATTAGCATGTCGTGTCTCTCGGACCCATATGATAAAATATCGAGTTGACAACCGCTTCCCTAAACAATCCATATAGAGTCATAACTTGCCCCCTGGCTGATGATCAAGAACACACAGAACGAGAAGTCTCTTGTCTTATTCCATGACACTAGAGTGATGACGGGAACCTAAAAGCATGATCCATATATGACCTTGGTTTTGATTATGTAACCCCGTGCACCCATATGATGCAGGTTCCCATGTCGAAGAACGTAAGAAAATCAAAAAGACGTGTATCTCGGACCCATATGATACTACATCGAGCAGATGACCGATGCCCTAAAGGATCCATATGCACTCGTACCACATACACTCGTTCGACGTAGCCCTATGGATGATGAATGAGAAAACACTTATGGAGAAGTCTTGTGTCTCGTTCCATGATACTAGAGTGATTGTCGGAAGCCCCAACGCATGATCTATATATAACCTCGAGTTTGAAGACATATCCCTTGCACAAATATAATGCAGGGTCCCATCTCGCAGAACATAAATACATCAGCAAGCCGTGTCTCTAAGACCCATATGATACTACATCGAGCTACGACTAGCACCCCAAAGGATCCATATGTATTTGTACCACATGCGCTCATACTGCATGCCCCCTGGTTGATGATCGAGAACACACATAAGGAGAAGTCTCATGTCTCCTTCCATGACACTAGAGTGATGGATGGAATCCCCAACACATGTTCCATATATAACCTCGAGTTTAAAGACACAAACCCTTGCACCCATAAGGAGTAGTCTAGTACCGCGAGGCCCCATGGCTGATGATCAAGAATATAAGGAAGGAGAAGTCTCGTTTCACGTTCGATGACACTAGAGTGATGGAAAGAAACCCTAATGCATGATCCATATATAACCTCGAGTTTGAAGACGCAACGCTTACACTGATACATTGCAGGGTCCCATATTGAAGAACATAAGAAAATCAGCAAAATGTGTCTCTTGGACCCTTATGATATTACATAAAGCCGACGAACACTTCCCTAAAGGATCCATATGCACTCGTATCACATGCACTCATACCGCATGGCCCCCTAGCTGATGATGGGGAACACACAGAAAGAGAATTATCTTGTCTCGTTCCATGACACTAGAGTGATGGACGAAATCCCTAACACGTAATCCATATCTAATCTTGAGTTTCAAGATGCAACCCCCCGTACCCATATGATGCAGGGCCCCATCTCGAAGAACATAAGAAAATCAGCATGATGTGTCTCTTGGACCCATATGATACTACATCGAGCTAAAGACCGCTGCCCCAATGGATCCTTATGCACTCGTACTGCGTGGCCCTCTGACTGTTGATTGAGAATACGCGTAAGGAGAAGTCTTGTGTATCATTCTGTGATACAATAGTGATGGTCGGAACCCCCAACATATGATCCATATATAAGCTCGAGTTAGAAGATGTAGTCCCTTGAGACCCATACGATGCATTAACTCATCTCGAAGAACATAATAAAATTAGCAATCCATGCTCTTGGACCCGTATGATACTACATTTAGATGAAGTCCGCTTCCCGAAAGGATCCATATGCACTCGTACCATGTAGCCCCCTGGATGATGATAGATAACTCATAGAATGAGAAGTCTCGTGTCGCATTCCATGACACTTGAGTTATGGCCAGAACCTCCAATGCATGATCCATATATACCCTTGAGTTTTGTGGACGCAACACTACACACCCACACGATGCAGGGTCGCATGTCAAAAAAGATAAGCAAATAATCAAGTCGTGTCTCTCGGATCCATATGATACTACTTTGAGCTAACGATCACTTCCCTAAAGGATCCATATGCACTCGTACCAAATACACTTGTACTATGTGGCCCCCTGGCTAATGATCGAGAACATATGGAAAGAGAAGTCTCGTGTCTCGTTCCATGCCACTAGAGTGAAGGACGGAACCCCCAACACATGATCCATATAACATTGAGATTGAAGACGCAGGGTCCCATGTCGAAGAACATAAAAAATCAAGAAGTCGTGTCTCTGGGACACATATGATACAACATTGAGCTGACGACCTCTTCCCCAAAGGATCCATTCACACTCGTAACACATACATTTGTACTATGTGGCCCCTAGCTGAAGATCAAGAACACAAGGGATGAGAAGTCTCGTGTCTTTCTCCATGCCACTAGAGTGATGGACGGAACCCCCAACACTTGATCCATATATAACCTCAGGTTTGAAGATGCATCTCATTGCACCCATACGATGTAGGGTCCCATGTCGAAGAACATAAGAAAATCAGTTTGCCGTGGGTATCAGACCCATATGATATAATATCGAGTTGATGACCACTGCCCCAGAGAATCTATATGGACTCTTAACTCGTAGGGATTTGGCTGATGATCGAGAACAAACATAAAGAGAAATCTCATGTCTCGTTCCATGACACTAGAGTAATGGCCGGAACCCCAACACAAGATCCTTATTTAACCTCAAGTTTGATGTTGCAACCCCCACACCGATATGATGCAACATCCCATGTCTAAGAATGTTAGAAAATCAGAAAGTCGTGTCTTTCGGAACCATATGATTCTACATCGAGCTGATGTCCGCTGCCCCAAAGGATCCATATGCACTCGTACCACGTAGCCCCCTGGATGATGATCGAGAACACACATAAAGAAAAGTCTCATGTCTCCTTCCATGACACTGGAGTGATGGACAAAACCCCTAACACATGATCCATACGTAACCTTGAGTTTAAAGACACAACCCCCACCCCTATACAATGCAATGTCTCATGTCGAAGAGCATAAGAAAATTACCAAGTCGTGTCTCTCGGAACCATATGATACTACATCGTACTGGTGAAATGTGCCCTAAAGGATCCATATGTACTCGTACCACATGCATTCGTGCCGCATGGCCCCATGGCTGATGATCGAGAATAGAAGGATGGAGGAGTCCCGTGTCACGTTCAATGATACTAGAGTGATGGACGGAAACCCTTACGTATGATCCATATATAACCTCGAGTTTGAAGACGCAACCCCCATACCCATACGTTGCAAGGTTTCATATCAAAGAACATCAGAAAATTAGAAAGTTGTGTCTCTCACATACACTCGTACCGCGTGACCCCCTGGATGATGATTGAGAACACATAGAAAGAGAATTATCATGTCTCATTCCATGTAACTAGAGTGATGGCCAGAACCCACGTCCTATCTTGAAAAACATATGAAAATCAGCAAGTTGTGTCTATTCGAACCATATGATACTACATCGAGCTGACAACCCTTGCCCCAAAGAATCCATATGAACTCGTACCGCGTGGCCCTCTAGAAAATGATCGAGAACAAACGTAAGGAGAAGTCTCGAGTCTTGTTCTGTGATACTAGAATGATGGCCAAAACCCCCAACGCATGGTCCATACATAACCTTGTGTTTGAAGACGCAACCCCTCGGACCCATACGATGCAGTGTATCATGTCGAAGGCCATAAGAAAATCAGCAAGCCGTGTCTCTTGGACCTATATGATACCACATCGAGCTCACGACAGGTGCCCTAAAGGATCCATATGTACTCATACTGCATGTACTAATACCACGTAGCCCCCTGGCTGAGGATCGAGAACAGAAGGAATGAGAAGTCCCATGTCTCGTTCGATGACACTTGAGTGATGAATGGAAAACCCAATGCTTGATCCCTATATAAGACGCAGGGTCCCATGTCGAAGAACATAAGAAAACCAGCGAGTTGTGTCTCTTGGACCCTTATGGTACTACATTGAGATAACAACCGCTGTCTCGAAGGACCCATATGCATTCATATCACATGCACTTGTAACGTGTAGCCCCCTGGATGATGATCGAGAACACATGGAAAGAGAATGTGTCTCTTTCCAAGACACTAGAATGATGGCTTGAACCCCCTGCACATGATCCACATATAACCTCGAGTTTGAAGACGCTGCCCCCCGTGCCCATATGATGCACGGTCCCATGTCGATGAACATCAGAAAATCATCAAGTCGTGTCTGTCGGACCCATATGATACTACATCGAGCTAACATCCCTTACCCCAAAGGATCTTTATGCATTCGTACCACATGCACTTGTTTCGTCAGGCCCTCTGGCTGATGATCGAGAACACACGCAAGGAAAAGTCTTGTGTCTTGTTCCAAGATACTAGATTGATGGCCGGAACCCCTAACGCATGACCCATATATAAGATCTAGATTAAAGACGCACCACTCCCCCTGCTCCCCTATGATGTAGTGTATCATGTCGAAGAACATAAGATAATCTACAAGTCGTGTTTCTCGGACCCATATGATACTAAATCGAGTTGACGACCGCTTGCCCAAAGGATCTATATGCACTCGTACCATATAGCCCCTTGGATGATGATCAAGAACACATAGTAGGAGAACTCTCATTTCTCGTTCCATGACATTAGAGTAATGGTCGGAACCCTAACGCATGATCCATATACAACTTCTAGTTTAAAGACGCAACCACCCGCTTGCATACGATACAAGGTATCATGTTCAAGAACAAAAGAAAATCAGCATGTCGTGTCTCAGTCCCACATGATACTAAACTAAGTTGACGATCGGTGCCCCAAAGGATCCAAATGCACTCGTACCGCATGGTGCCATGGCAGATGATCGAGAACACAAGAAAGGAGAAGTTACGTTTCTCGTTCCATGACAATTAAGTGATGGACGAAACCCCCATCATATTATCCATATATAACCTCGAGTTTGAAGATGCACCCCCAAACCCATATGATGTAGGGTCCCATCTCCAAAAACATAATAAAATCAACAAGTTTTGTCTATCGGACCCATATGATATTACATCGACCTGATGAGCCCTGCCTAAAGGATCCTTATGTACCGGTGACCCTTTGGCTGATGATAGAGAACACACATAAGGAGAAGCCCCGTGTCTTATTATGTAATACTGGAATGATGGCCGGAACCCCCAACACATGATCCATATATAACCTCGAGCTTGAAGATGCAGCCCCTGGATCCATACGATGTAGTGTCTCACGTCAAAGAACATAAGAAAATCTATAAGTCGTGTCTCTTGGACCCATATGATACTACATAGAGCTCACGACAGGTGGCCTAAAGGACCCATATGTACTTGTATCGCGTAGCCCCCCTAGATGATGATCGAGAATAGAAGGAAGGAGAAGTCTCGCGTCTCGTTCGATGAAAATTGAGTGATGAATGGAATCCTCAATACATGATACCTATATAACCTCGAGTTTACGACGTAGGGTCCTATGTCGAAGAACATAAGAAAATCGCGAGTTGTTTCTCTCAAGCCCTTATTTTACTACATCGAGATAATGACCTATTCCCTAAAGGATCCATATGCACTTGTATCACATGCACTCGTACCATGTAGCCCCCTAGATGATGACCAAGAACAAATGGAAACATAATGTGTCTCTTTCCATGACACTAGAGTGAAATTCTTCGTAAATTTTAAAATAATATTGTTATTCCCTATGTGAGTCGTTACAACCAGGCTAATGCGACTAAAGCGCCTGTCTTGAGCTTCTTCAGGCATCGGTTTCTAATAAGATATTTGTCACCCTAGACTGGCTCATCTAGCTGTAGCAAACAACTCAGATGTGGGGGTGTCAACCCCGTATAGATCTATACACAATTACCTCGCTGTCCCTCCAGGAGACTATGGTTATAAATACAGGACTTACAATGTACACTAAGTAGGTACGGTGAAGGAGTGTCTCACAGGAGCCTTAACAAAAATTTTACGCGAATTTATCGAATAATTCCTATGGGGTTCTTAGTGTTAATTTATGACTACGGTTTTATGACGCATGGATATTTTTGTCGTATAACTCTATTTTGCGTACCAATTTTATTGAATTATTCATAACAATATTTATAAATAATTACTAATGGGTTGTCAACTTGCAATATGTGTTGTAAAAGTAACAAAATACTCTAGGTTTTAGCCCTTTGAAATAGTACAACCTTTTACAATTATTTTACTACTAAAAACTGTATTTTAGTAAAATATTCAAGTGGGATGGTGGGTTTTTAACACACCAAAATTTGTTTGAGTGTCTTGTAACACCAAAAATACTCTATTTTTGTTGTGACTAGAAGTTGTCACAATTTACGCAAAATTACATAAAACCTTGAAATTTATTATGTTTCAACAATTCTGCAAGTATTAGTGGTAAAAATTTACATATCTAAAAACTTACCATTTTGAGTGTAAACTCTCATATTTTGCCATCTTTCAAGATTTTATAACCAAAAATGCTTTAACATTTTCTTTGACATTATTTGTGTTTTTTACCACACATTATAAGAAACCATTTTCACTTAGCAACTTGTTTCAGTTGTAACATGATACCAAAATATGTGAAACTACACAAAGATAACTTTGTTCCAACAACTTGAGACTTTGTGAAAATATCGAGTTTAAGGAGTGTTAGCATGAAATAATAACATTTCAACACACCTAGACATAGAAACATACAAGTTCATGCAAATATCCAAGGATTTAAAAAAAGACTTGACTTGTTCCCCCCCCCCCCCCCCAAAAAAAAATGACGAAAACTTGAAAAAAGAATGGGATATGAAGCTCACCTTGAGTAGTTGAAGGGTGTAGTTAAAGTGATGAGGTGAAAGTTTTGATCCTAAACACTTGGAGCGTTTGATGAACTTGTGAAGATTATGATACCCTAGAGTTGTTAACACATAATGTCATGTGTAAATGGAAGGAAATCAACAAGATAATGGGTAGGATCACTATACAAACTCAAAATACTTACTAGGATTTAGGAAATGCCTTGAAAAATTAAGTATCCTTAAAGCTTGAAGCTTGAGTTCTCAGATAGCAAATTTGGGATTTCTCAGTAAGTGCAAATGGGAACTGTGATATGGAAAAAGGGTTTTCGTTCCTTAGTAAAAGAGAGAAGGTTGACATGATGTTTGATTGGGTTACTGGAGGATTATGCTTTGTTATTTGATGGTTAATACGTGTTTAATTGTGATTGCCTTGGAAAGGTTGAAATATCCCACCCTAAAGTCAAATGTAATTTTCTTTTCCTTAATTCTAAACCGTAAACACCTCAAAACATTCAAGCATGGTCGTAAACACATGTGTTTATGCCCTAGGATGGTTTTCCCTTTGAGTTTACGTCCAATATGTGGTCCACCAAGGGTGTTTACGTCCCTAAAGTGGGTTTCCTTTTGGGTTTACGACCAAGAGTGGCCCAAGTAAGGGTGTTTTCGGCCCATTATGGCCGAATAGAGGTGTTTATGGTCAAGGTTGATTTCCATAAATGTGTTTACGTTTTGGATGATTTTTATAGATGTATATATGCTTCTAGTGATTAGGAAACTCAAAATAATTGCCTTAAAGTTCAAGCATTCAATGTTCCAATATAAACACAAGTCCTTATGTCTATATCATGTGATTCTTATTTAATTTGCAATAATCATTAGGGCTTAGGGTAACATGAACTCCAATTATATATCATAATTGTATTATAGCTAAAACATTTGCGTATACAAGACCCTTGGACTTGGTTTTGACCTTAAATTTCTAGTTGTGACATATGTAAATGTATTGGTAAAATTCAATGTAATTTAATTAATGTTATTACAAACGATTCAATTAATGTTCTCACTCTGAATGATAAAGAACTACTAAAAAGCTTAGATTCTATTAAAAATAAAAATAATCAAGAATTAATTATTAAACAAATGCTTAATAAGAAAGAGAGTGACACTATTGTATTCAATAATACTGAATTATTTAATCTCAATAACGTATTTGAAATATTTTCTAAAGAAAAACCTTCTACTCAATAACTTCAAGAAGAATTAAAATTAGTTAAACAAGAAATAAAACAAATAAAAAATAAATTATTATTAAAGGAAAAAGGAAAACAATTCCTAACAAATAGAAATAATTTTCAAGAAATCAAAAACCAAGAAGAAAAATGAAGAAGTATTAATTGGAAGGATTATCAATTCACAACTTTATCAAAAATGAAAAACTCGGATTACTTTAGTAAAAGAGAATTTTCAATTCAAGATTGATAGTGGTCCAGACATGAATTGCATCCAAGAAGGAATAATTCCTGCTCACTTTTGTGAATAAACTTCTTCTAGATTAAATGAAGCAGGTGGCTCAAAATTAATTGTAAATTATAAAGTTTCGGATGTTCATATTTGTAATGATCAAGACTATTGTTTGAAAACCCATTTAATTTTTGTAAAAAATCTCACTTCTCCTCTAATTCTAGGAATACCTTTTATTACTACTATATATCCATGAAAATTAAATTAAAACTAATATTTTTGGAAAAGAAATTATGTTCAAATTTTTTGAACCTATTCAATACTAAAATATAAATATACTCAATTATAAAACAAAACAAGCTAAATATATTATTAACTAAATAAATGATCTTCGTATAATTAATCAATTAGAAGAAAAGCATATTCGAGACAGAATAACAACTTTAAAATCATAATTTGAAAATAATGTTTGTTCTAATATTCCAAATGCCTTTTCGAACAGAAAACAACATAGTTTCAAATTACCTTACATTAAAATTTCAAATGAAAAAGACATTCCTTCAAAATCATGATCCATTCGTATGAATAATGAATTAGAAATTCATTGTTAAAAAGAAATTCAAGACTTGTTAGATAAAAAACTTATAAGACCTTCTAAGTCACCATGGTCCTATTTGGCCTTTTATGTTATGAATACAGCCAAATTAGAAAGAGGATCACCCATATTGGTTATCAATTATAAACTTCTAAATACAGTTTTAGAATGAATTAGATATCATATTCCTAAAAAAAGATATTTATTGAAAATACATTATGATTCAAAAATATTTTCAAAATTTGATTGAAATCAGGGTATTGGCAAATACAACTTCATGAATCTGATAAATATAAAACTGGTTTTAGTGTTCCTTTTGGACATTATGAATGGAATGTTATGCCTTTCGGATTAAAAAATGCTCCTTCTGAATTTCAAAATATTATGAATGATATTGTCGTTCATATAAACAGTTTCTCTATTGTTTATATTGTTGATGTTCTTATATTTTCAAAATCTATTGACCAACATTTTAGACATCTAAACATATTCCAAGATCTAATTTATAAAAATGGTGTAGTCGTGTTGGCAATAAAAATTACATCTATTTAAATACCAAAATACACTTTTTAGGACATGACATGTAATGCCTAGTTCCTGGTACGTATTTAATTTAGTAATTATTCAAATTATAAGAGCAACTTGACAAGTTGGAAGCCACAAACTCATCGAGTAAAGACCATATGGTCCGCATGATTTATGTAACCTACTCGACGAGTTGAGAGGCCTCAACTCGGCGAGTAGGCTGACAGAGCTAAAACCCTAATTTCTGGGATTTGCACCTTATTTAAGCATCTTAAATCCTCCATGTTGGCCTCATTTCCAGCCTACAAGTCCCAAACCCTAAATCCATAAACCCTAATGCTATTGTGGGTATTTGTGAGCCATTCTAAGTGTTTTAGTGGGTGTTTTGAAGCCATTGGAAGAAGGAAAAGCTTGAGGACACAAGAAGGAGTTGTAGATCCAAAATCTTAGCTTCATTCTCGACATTTTTATGGTATCAAGTCTGAACCTTTCCTTGTGGTTATTTAGATCTTCTTTTGGGGCTATTTTGAGTGGTTTTGACCCAAGTTCCTTGGTCCTTAGGAGTTGGATATCCCAAATGAGTTTATACTTCAAGTCGCATGCAATCTATAGACCATCATTTTGGTCATTTGAAGCCGTTATGGCCATGCATGTGGATAAAGTTCAAGACTTTATGTGATTATTTATCCTTTAGAGTCCAGATCTATGATCTCAGGGTCTAGCTCTTAGTTTTGATGGTGTTTGGATTAAGACCTTGAACCTTTTAGATTAGGGTTTGAGCTAAATCCTTTTAGAAGGGGTATCCAGGGGTAAAGTTGGAAACTTTACCCTTATAGAGGCTTTTTCAGTAGAGATTCGAAGTTTAGGGCTCAAATTTCAGGGACAATGGCTTAATGAATTAAGGGATTAACATACTGAAGAACTCGACGAGTTCAAGGATGGACTCGATGAGTTGAAATGAAGTATCATGATTTTGTAATAGGGAAGGACTCGACGAGTTCATGGAAGAACTCGACGAGTTGGAATGCGAAATCACGATTCTGTATTCATGAGAACTCGATGAGTTGAAGGGTAAACTCGATGAGTTGAGGCAACTCGGGGCGTTGACTTTGACTTTGACTTGACCAAAATTGACGCTTAAGAGTTGTGAGTATGGAATGGTATCTAAGGGGCTATTTTGATTCAGGGAGCGAGTAGAGCTGATTCCGGGCAGAGACATTGTAGCTATCATCCGACAGTGAGGTGAGTTTCCTTCTGTATGAATGGTCGAAGGCACTAATGTTGGCCCGTATATGTATGCTAGTATGTTCTGGACCAAGGTCTGATGACGGGTAGTGTCCGATATAGGTTTATATGTTTCTGGATTCTAATCCGATGTCGGATTGTGCCCAAGGAATGTTTGAATGCTTAATGTCTTCGTGATTCTTGTATGTGTACATTTAGTATGTTTCCGAACTTTAGTCTGATGTCGGGCAAAGCCTGCGGAATGTTTATATGCTACCGGATTTCGGTCCGATGTCGGGCGGGGCCCGATCAATGTTTATATGTTTATGTTATGTGATTATTTAAGTGTACTTGTTGATATGTTTATATGTATATCGAGCTTTGCTCGATGCTGGGCGGGGCCCAATGCCGGACTTTATCCGATGCCGAACGGCTCCCGATGAAGTGGGAAAGGCCCATGATATGCTATGATGTGATTATGTGATTATGTGTATGGTGTGTGGTAGTTTGGGGAGACTCACTAAGCTTTGTGCTTACAGTTTTTAGTATTGGTTTCAGGTACTTCCGGTAGCAAGGGGAAGAGCTCGGGATGACTACAGTGCACACATCATTTTGTTTAGCCTGGGATGTTTTTACTCTGATATATTGATATGTGTTTTGATGTGATACTCTGATTTGATACTATGACTTATGTTTTTGGATGAAATGATTTTGATAACTATGGTTATTTTAATAAATAAAAATGAAATTTTTGGTCATGATTTTTGGGATGTTACATGACATCATTAAAAACACCATTAGATCAATAACAAGAAGTTTAGAATTTTTAAGTAGATTCCTTGATGAAAATAAAGATAAAAAACAACTTCAACGTTTCTTAAGATGTTTAACTAGATACATGACTTTTTCAAACGTTTGAGAACTATATGCAAGCCTCTTTAGAATAGAAAGATAATCCAAAACCATGGACTCAAAAACATACTAATATAGTTAAACATATTAAACAAAAAATTCCAACATTACTATGTTTAAATTTACCCCATCCAAATGCAAAAATCATAGTTGAAACTGATGCTAGTGATATTAGATTTGGAGGTATATTAAAACAAAAAATTATAGACTGAAAACGTGAACAACTAGTTCGATATTTTTCCGGTGCCTGGAATACCCAAAGAAACTATTCAACGGTCAAAAAAGAATTTTAAGCATCGTTCTATGCATCAAAAAAGTTTCAAGATTATTTATTTATGAAATAGTTTTTATTAAGAATTGATTGTCAGTCTGCAAAATCAATTTTAGAAAAAGATGTTAAAAATATTATTTCCAAACAAATTTTTGCTAGATGCCAAACCCTTCTAGACAAATTTGATTTTGAAATAGAATTTATTAAAGGAGAAAATAATTCACTTCCAAATTTTCTTTCTCGTGAATTTTTATAGGGGAAATGAGTTCTTCCTCTTCATCCTCCAAACAAGAAGACTATTTCTCAAAAACTTGTACCTTTTTCTCCTCGTCAAAATAGATTTTCCCCTTTATCTCCAAAAAACAAATATGTAGTTTTTACTGATGTTCTACAAAACAAAGACTCAAGACTTGTCACTCCTAATATTTCTCCAATCAAGACATTCAATCCTTTTTATCAAATCTCCATTCTCGTCTCCATTGGGAACTCAAAAAATTGTTCCTTCTATTCTCAATAATAAGACTCCATATATTATAAACCCATGATGAGTTACAAAAAATTCTTTGATCGATTAGATCTTCGTAACAGGTAAGTAAAGAACGTAAAAAGCAGGGAAATAAAACACAAGTATGGATCACAATGAGTCGAATGATTAGATTACTCAATCCTCAGCAGAGCTCGACTAAGAACTTCCGCTGTAAAGGATTCTAGGGTTACAAAACAAGAACGATGAATATACTTGAAAATACTTCTCTAATCGTTTCTAATCATTATCTTCTAGGATGCATGCAAGCATCTATTTATAATAAACCCTACAAAACTCATGGATGGACAGGCACATACCGGAGATAAACATTGGACTAGCTAACGAGCCCAATAGACGCAACATAATACTGGACCTAACAATCTCCCCCTTTGCGTCAATTTGGAGCGAGACTTCATTTCTTCTTGCTTGGACCAGCAGCTAGAACTTTCTTGGTTGTATCAAACAAACGTGAAATAAGCGCAAGGATAGTCTGTCTGAAGCGAATGTACCATTGAATCATATCGTCAAAGTACTTTTTATCATCCGCTGTGTTCTACTTGCACCGATGGATAATCCCTAAGACATGCTTCAGACATGCAGTGGTATAGAGATGTTTGTCTGCCAAAGTGAAAAGACATTTCTGTCCTTCATCTCTGGTAAACATAACAGAGTTTCTCTTTGGGTCTATCTTTCCCATCTGCATCATGTTAAGGTCACTTGCCGAGCCAACAGGAGATATGGTAGGCTTTTTCTTGAATACGCTCGCAATCTCCTGATCCATCTTTGCGACTTCCATTATATAGCAGACAAGCATCCTCTTGAAGTGGTCGATGATCGGACCATATTCAGCTTCGTTTGTAAGAAGGATGTTGTGCAAGATGATCCATTCGTGTGGATTTAAGTTGGGAAGATCAGCAAGCGAGAGTGCATGTTCGGTCTTAGCAGATCCCCTTAGCACCTTAAACCGAACGTTGGTGAAGTTTCCTTCCCTGTACGGCTTCAGTACCCGAACATTGATAATCTTCTGAGCACTCCATGTTTGGTACTGTGGTTGAGCGGCCCTCAGATAGAAATCAACTAAGTCCCTGTCAATTTTTGGATGTGGGTGAGGGAAGTCAGCAATGTTGTCAAAGGCATGGAATACAAACGCCTTTCGGGTCAGTGGCATGTCGAACTGAGAATCGACAGTGTTAGAACGATCTAAAGAGATCACCGGTTCTAGCCACAAGATGCTGGGTGTTTCGATGGCTTCTTTCAGTAGCTTCTCAAGAGTCCAAGGAGGAAAAAGAGTTTTCCTGCTCTCGAGAAGGTCGTGAGCTTCTTTTTGTCTTCTTTCGGCTTCTTCAGCCTCTCTAGCTACACGAGCACTGATGTCTGCATCTTTATCTCGACACTGTCTCTTCAAAAGGTCGGCAATTGTCTCCTTATCATCATCGTTGCTCTCCTCAGCAATTTTCTTGCCCTTGTCTTTCACACCAGAACCTGAGGCTTGGCCTACTGGAGGAGGTTCGGTTGTGCGAGTTGCACATGACCTTTCAGATCGAAGAGACTCAATCTCCTGTTGAGAGTTGGAGAGTTGAATACTCTTGACCTTAAGAGCGGTAGTCTTCCTTGCAAGAGCATCCATGAGGGAGTTCTCAGCAGCTAAGTCTTCTTGAAGCTTGGAGAGGCGTTCCTCAATGGTTGTTTTGAAAGCTGAGTTGTCGTCTGATAGAGTTTGATGAAGAGAAGCGAACGACTTCAGCTCTGATGCAACGGATGTAGCCAGCTGGTTGACAATTGGTTTCAGCGTTGTTTTAGTGGCTGCAGCAGTTTCCTGTAAAGATTGTAACTGGGAAGAAGCATCAGTAAATAGTTTATCGACTTTTTCGGTCGCTGCCTCACAGGCTTTGGTTGAGGCATCAATGGCTGCAGTGGCGGAATCAAGAGAAACTTGATGAGCTTTGGAAAAAGCATCAACAATTTGCTGAATGACAACTTCAGAGATGGAGGACTGGGATGTAGAAGATGAGGCGATGAGCGAATTGATTTTATCGTGAAGCTCCTTGAGATGCTTCTTGGTAACGGGAGCATCATCATCGTCATCACTCTGAACTTGAAACGGACTATAGTAGACCGAATCAAAGGTCATGTCCTCTTCGCCGAGGAATGGTTCTTCACTCTCTGCTGCATGAGCAGGAGATGATGGTGGTGGTGAAGCTTGAGGCTCGGAAGTAAAGGTAGGTTCGGGTTGGGTGGTGTGTTCGGTTGTTAGTGTGGGTTCGGGTGCTGAGGTGGATTTGGGTGTGTCAGTATGAACCCTCGTATCAGATACGTTGGTTCTTACTTCTGCAGTGGTGGTGGTTGCTTCGGTAAAGATGGGTGGTGGTACTGGGATGAAGGTGGATGGTATTTGAGTGGTGGAGGTTATGGGGGGAATAGAAATAGGAATAGTAACTGGTGGAGAAGAAATTGGAGAAGTGGAAATATGAATCTCTGGTGTAGGCGAGCGTGGTGGAGTGTTACCATGAGGAGATCCATCAGAATCAGAACCCTCTTCCTCAGATTCGCTCGAGGACGAAGCGATGATCAACTTTCGCTTAGGTTGGGTTTTTCGCTTCTTCATTGGAGGGGATTGGACAGCCTTGGTGGTTTTTCTCTTCTTGGGAGATGGGCCTTTCGCTCCCTTTGCAACTTGCTTGCCCTTATCAGTCTTCTTTCCCCTTGGGGCAGGCTTATCAGCATCGTGAATTGATTTGAGCATCTCAGGAGTAAGCTCTCTCAGACCACAGCGTCGTAACTCCTTGTATGTTTTTATAATCCGGCTGTTAGCAGGAACATCGCCGTACATCGATTCAGGGATTGAACCGTTGAAGGGAAATTTTGAGGCATCGGAAACAATGATCTTCGTGGTATGGAAAGTACCAATCGAAGACATTGGAGAACCTGTAACAATGGGGATGTTGTACTTGTCCATCACCCATTTAGTAACCAGAGTCCAGAAACAGGCGTATGAAATCTCAGAATGCCGAGAAGTTGAAGAGAGACTCTGAATAAGTTGTTGCCAAAGGACCGATCCATAGTCCATATTGATCCCGTTGTAGACCCCGTATAGAATTGAGAGAAAAAGACGACTTGCCCCGTCCGATCCAGCACTGCATTCAGACAACCCCTTGAACAGTACCGTAAATAACCCATTCCACTGAGGAGGCATGCACGATTTCTTGAATTTCGTGACCGTTGTGAGAACCTCAGTGTACCCCATGTTGTAGAACATGTTGAAAAGATGACCCATTGGAATGGTTTTAGGGTTAACCCTCGATGAATCAGGTTCAAACCCTAACAATGAGCATAATCTCTGCATGGAAATTGATGCCTTGTGACTGAACACGTCGAAGAAAATCCGATCGACGACCTTGTCGTAGTGAGTAGTGGCAAATATCTGAGACAAGAACTCCATGGGAACTGCTTCAGCTGTGGTGAGAGCTGGAGCAATCGGCGAGTACTTCAGGCATTCGATTATCGGGAACATGAAAGCGTCGTAGGCATGAGGAGTAAGATCAATGATTAAACTCTGCTGGGGACGAATCGGCAAGATATGTGAAGTAGCGTGAACTGATGAAGAATCCGCCATTGTTGTGAAGAAGATGGGAGAGATGATGAACAGTAGAGTGTTTGAGGGTTTGCTGGCTCTCTGGAAATATGGGTGCAGTAAAGAGGTAAACAAAGGTTTACGTTACCTTTTATACAGTGGGTAGAGGAGAGAGAAGAATCTTTCCCAAATCGTCGAGTGAAATACGAAGAGTTTTTCAGAGGCGAATGACGCGTGACAGTTGGTATTGCCGATGATTACGCATGAGAGAGAGTGTCAGTCCCGATTTACACGCCTTCCCATCAGGCGCCATTTTCAGATGAAACGGTTCCAATTCGCACCCCTGGCCTTCTAGCGCCATTTGAAATCAAATCGATTTGACTCCTGCCTGAGTCAGCATTTTATCATCTTATCTTTTTAGGGTTAACGACATCTTTAAAGCAAAATTACCCACGTGGATTAATATTAACCACAACCCGTTTATAACTACCAATCCCATTAAAATGCCTTGTAACCAATGTAATCAGAATTCTGGAAAATTAAAAAGATTTTCGTGCTTAGTGTGTAAAAGAAAAAGAAATAAAGCAACACATTTGAGGGATTATGTGATGTCAATAAAGACACGAAACAATGGATCCCGGGCACGAATCTCTTCCTTCAAAGTCAAGAGAGACCTTAAAGTGTTTGTGTGGTTTCCCGTTGAATAACGATCAGACACTTACTAAGAAGTGTTGAAAGGCTTCTTTTAATTAGGCTTATTTGGGTGGCTTTCGCTTCAATTCAGGATTCCTGATCTTGATATAAGACAGAAATCGAACGAAGTACTTGTGAGACCAGTGTAGTCTGTTGAACAAGTAGGTTGGAGATAATTTAAATAACAAGGTAAAATAATGTATGTAAAATCTCAAAAAAAATAAATAAAACTGGATTCCAAGGGAAGAAATGTTATTGGTTTTAACAATTTCATAGAAATCACTCAAAAGGAAATTAGAGATTTTACTTTGTATCCCCATGTATAAGTCCGTCAATTCATTAGTGAAAGCTAGAGCAAATTTATTGTTCACCGTCATTGCATAGTAGGTATTGAATTTTGGGTTTCACTTAGTACGTAGTGAGACGAAGCTAAGATCATAAACTCAGAAATTGTGTAACCATAAACCTCAGTGGTAATTTTTGAGAGTCTCAAGGGTTACGTTTATGAAGCGAATGAGATGGAGAAGTAGGGTAGATGGTGTAAAGAAACCAAAGTACCTCTGCTGTTAAAATATGGACTAAGCAAAAAACTCTTATCTCATGTGAGAAGAGAGTTAGGTAGCTCATGATTAGAATAAATATGAAAGCCTAATTGGGAAGACAAGGTTTGTATATACCAAGTCAGTAAGGCTATTATTCAGAATCAGGTGAGGCTTTGGACACATACAGCAACATGCTTCTAGGGACACTTAACTAGTGAAATGATTTCCCCACAAATAGACACACAAAAAGATAAGACATAAAAAAATAAAAAAAAAATATTTTTAGAGTTTTTGAAGTAACAAAAAGAAAACAAAATATTTTTTTGGAATTTTTGATTTAAAAAAAAACTTAAAAAAAATTAGAAACATAAAAAAAATTTGGAACCGAACCCGAGCGTTCGGTCTATTTCGGTTTAACAAAAATTTTGGAACCGAACCCGAGCGTTCGGTCTATTTCGGTTGAGAAAAAAATAAGTTTGAAAAAGAAAAGAACTTTGATAATATAATAAATGACTTCGAGAAAATAATACAACAGATTTACAACCAAAGAAACTACCTTTGAGTGATAAGCGAAGAACAGATGATACGACCGAACCCAAGCGTTCGGTCTATTTCGGTACACCAGAACAAGACCCAAACCCGAGCGTTCAGTTCATTTCGACATACATGAGACCCGAACCCGAACGTTCGGTCTATTTCGCTTCCAACTTTTGAGCTTGAGAAGTAATCTTTGGTACTGACTCCGATTCCATCATTCCTAGCCCTTGTAGAATTTTGTTGAAAGATGCTTCAGGAAGAGCTTTGGTGAAGATGTCGGCCAGTTGATCAGTGGTTCGAACAAAGTGAATTTCGACGTTCCCATCTTCCACATGATCCTTTATGAAGTGATACCTCAGTGCTATATGCTTGGTCTTGAAATGTTGCACTGGGTTATGACAGATCCTAATTGCACTTTCTAAGTCGCAATATAGTGGGATCTTTTTCATATTGAGTCCATAGTCCCGATGCTGGCTTTGGATCCAAATCACTTGAGATGTATAGGAGGCAGCTGCGATGTACTCTACTTCAGCTGTAGACAAAGATACACATGTCTGTTTCTTTGATTGCCAGCTAACCAACTTCCCATCTAGAAATTGGCAGCCTCCAGTGGTGCTTTTCCTGTCTAAACCACAACCTCCAAGATCTGCATCTGAGTAGGCTTGAACGAAGAAACCTGAGTTTGATGGATACCATAAACCGAGAGAGGTGGTTCGTTTCAGATATCGGAGTATGTTCTTCACAGCAAGCATATGAGGTTCACGAGGATTCGCCTGAAATCTAGCACAGTAATAAACAGAAAACATTATGTCAGGCCTGCTAGTAGTAAGGTACATTAAAGAACCAATCATCTGACGATATAACGTAATATCGATTGCCGGTTTCTCCAAGGATGGTGTAAGCTTGGTGCCGAATGCCATTGGAACTTTAACTTTTGAGTCTCCCATCATGCCAAATTTAGCAAGAAGAGTCTTGGTGTAAGCTTCCTGGTTGATAAAGATGCCTTCGGGTCCCTGTCTAATATTTAAACCAAGAAAAAGTTAATCGGACCCATTGAGCTCATTTCAAATTTAGTCTCCATCAGCTTTCTGAATTCAGCTGTTAAGCTAGGATTCGTTGAGCCAAAGATGATGTCATCGACATAGATTTGAACAATCATAAGGTGGTTACCTTCCTTCTTACGAAAGAAGGTTGGGTCAACCGAACCTTGTTTGAATTTTGACATCTTTAAAAACTTGGTTAGCGTTTCATACCATGCCCTAGGTGCTTGTTTCAGACCGTAAACCGCTTTGTCCAGAATATAACAGTGATTTCTCATTGACAAACCCAGGAGGTTGCTCCACGTAAACGGTTTCTTCAAGTTCTCCGTTCAGAAAGGCGCATTTCATGTCCATTTGGTAGACCTCAAAGTTCTTATGTGCAGCATAGGCCAGTAATATTCGAACAGATTCTAGCCTCGCTACTGGAGCAAAAGTTTCCTCATAATCAATTCCTTCCTCATGACAGTATCCTTTCACCACTAGACGAGCTTTGTTTCTGATCACATTGCCTTCCTTGTCCATTTTATTTCTAAAGACCTATTTGAGACCAACAACTGAGGTGTCTTTTGGAGTTGGAATGAGGCGCCAAACCTTATTTCTTTCGAACTCGTTGAGTTCGTCTTGCATAGCTTGAACCCAGTCAGAGTGATGAAGAGCAGTATTAACTGTCTTCGGTTCAACTTTTGAGACGAAAGAGTTAAACTGTGACATCCCCAAAATCACGGCCAGAAAAGACTGGTTTGTTTATGCTTTGTAAAAATCAGAGTACTTCTTTTAATGAAAGTGTTGCGGAATTTGTTCCCAGAAAAACACGATAAATTTGTTATTAAAACATTTTCGAAGAAACATATTTTATTCATCTTAAAACGTTTGGGATGTCATTGTTAATACAGAAACATAAGCATAAACAGAACTTACATTTGTTTACACTAGTGATTTACATCTCTTTAAATCTCTCAATGTAAAGTGACTTCATATCAACACCTTTGATATAAATAAACTGAGTGGGTCAGGTTGGGAAACTTGGTGACTACATAGGGTTTTCAACCCACCATAATATAATTATTATGTTAAACAATCAAACTATCCACCCAATTACCCATCCCCATTATCTTCTTTACTCTTAAGGATTTAACCTAAGAGTCATATATCCTGCATTCGTTTATTCCTAAGTCCCTTACTTCCAGGGTTATAGGACTGACACTAAATCCATAGCTGCCAATGTTCGTTCGTAAAGCACTAATTCCATAGCTGCTATAGTCTATCTATCGGGTACTAAATCCATAGCTACCAACGTTCATCTAATAGGTACTAAGTCCATAGCTACCAATTCCTAACAGGTACTAAATCCATAGCTACCAGCGTCCAACTAATAGGTACTAAGTTCATAGCTACCAATTCCTAACAGGTACTAAATCCATAGCTACCAACGTCTAACAGCTACTAAGTCCATAGTTACCGGTGTTTGTCCAATAGGCACTAAGTCTATAACTGCCAACATATACTCTCATCATCTTATATCTCTCATCATTCATCTACCCATGTCATACCCAACATATTCGTATAAAATACGTATACAGTTTAAATCATTTAAAACATGTATAAAACGTTCATCCGGCAAAGACAACAAGTATTCAGATAATATGTACACATAGCACGTAGTTTATATAAAATACTTCATATCTATGTGTAGGATGAAATGGACTATGCACTTAATTGAAAGGTGGTGACTCAACACTCGGACAGCGCTTCGATACTCTCAAAATGATTTTCCTTCGATAAAACCTAGTACCAATACCACTAGGGTTTAGTCTAACGATAACGCGACAAATTAATTAGTCTGACTATTATTAAGCGTTAATAACACTCAATATAACTCATAATAATAGCTCAAATAATTATTTTAAGGACCTAATAACATTCCTATAATTATTTGAAAGTTATATTAAAAATTACGTAAGCGTAGCACACTTACAGCGAATTTTATCGAAAACCGGAACTTAATTGGAGCAGCGTTTCGAAACCGAAAGGCTCTTTTTCTCGGGACTCCGGGAGCCTCGGGGCTTCCCTCGGGAGCTAAGGGGTTTAACTAGGGCTTATGGGGGTTTAGATGAGCTAGAGAGAGAAACTAGTGAGAGAAAGAAGTGGATTTGGAGTGAAGAACAATGGCAGCCTCGCACATCTATTTATAGGGCCAGGCTTCGGTCGTTACGCTGGGCGTACTCCTCGGATAAGACCACCAGCTCGGAGCCAGCTGTCTTGCACTCCATCGGATGGATCAGATCGGACCTACGCGGGGCGTAACCTCTTCGGACGCGGGGCGTATTGCGAAGCGATGTGTCGTAAATCCGAAGCGAAGCGTGATCAGCAAGCGACGACCCTGATTGAGCCACGTCATCACCCTCGCAACAGATTTCGCAAATTCACTTTCCGACTTCTAAAAATCATAAATTTCGCATACGAGCTCCCTTTTCGACGTTCTTTATATCCACGCGAAGGTGGGAATGTACTCTACAACTTTTGTTTAGACTCCGTCGGCTAATTTTGACTCGATTTTAAATTTTATATTATTAACAGGCCGGCACAGGATTGGTCCGTTAAATCCTCATAACTTCTTCATCCGACATCCGTTTTCGCCCATCTTTTTCTCATTATGCTACTATTAACGAGATCTTCGATTCTCGTTCAGGTCATGTCGGCTAAAAACCGCTCGATCTAATATTCGAATTTCGGCCTGTACATTGCTAGTCCGAAACTTCGAAAAATCATAACTTCTTCATACGATGTCAGATTTGGGCGTTCTTTTTATCGATGTTCTTAGTTTAACATACTCTACGAATTTCGTTTAGATTGCTAAGGCTAAATCTCGCTCTATCGTAAATTCACTATTCACGCTTCCCGGTACCGTGCCGGTTCTGTCGGGAAACTTCGACGGGTCATAACTTCTTCGTTATAACTCGGATTTCGGCGTTCTCTATATGTACGGAAAACTTGTGACATATTCTACAACTTGGTTAAGATTATTTATTCTAAATAATCTTTTTGTCGAAAAGTCGTTTTCGACTCCTATTGCCTCTAATTGACTAGCCCGGATCTACGGACGTAACAATTATCTCCCCCTTAGGATGATTACGTCCCGGAATTATCAACGAAACTGGGCTCGTATAATGACTCCATACGCCATTTCTTCATTCTAGTAATTATAACTTCTATATTTCTTCAAGTCTATCTCTTAGACTTATTGACTGTAAACAGTACTCGATCGTGCACCTGCTCTCTACCTCAGGTTAGACTCCAAATTATGACCTTTGAGTCACAATCTCGATCCTTACTGGATACGAACTTGAGATGAGTTCTTTGATTACTACTATAGATCGTTGTGTTATATTCTAATGACCTATCATTACATGTTGCAACGCTTAGACTCAGGTCTTTTAGAGTTAAATTCTAAAACAGATTGTGCCTTCCTTCATGCTCTAATGTGATATAATCACACTTTAACATTAGGCATATCTAGCCACCAACTTCTTTAACAACGAGCGCGATATTTCTATTGATCGCTTTGATTTCAATCGTTTGGTTTAAGTCGGACGCTACATCGATCTTGATTTTTCTAAACCACATAGCATACTTAGCGTAGTCGGACTCAATTTGATATGACCACTAGGGTTGGAATATCAATAATCTTCTTAGTCATTACCGAAACGATGGTAACAACACACTTGAATAAAACGAAATCAATTACTAGTTTCTTGGTAACCTTGTGACTTTCCCTGATCTAAGTGTGATTCCTGTGCTTCCGGTAGTATAGGCCTCTACTACCATTCACACCTACTCATACTCGTCCCCAGTATTGTCTCACAGTTTCCCAAGTCACCATGCAGCAAATCACACAATCATTCAACACATCAGATAACAAAACAAAGGTTTTATATTATTTCTTGAAACGATTACATAGGTGTTCAAGTTCACCTTAGACTATGCCTCTACTAGGCTACATCATACGAAACTATGGCTACTGCATAATCCGATCTTCGGGTAAGAAGTCCTCATTCTTGATTCCTCGCATGGTTCTCTGCTTCGTCAAGGATCATGTGAAATGCCCTTGGCCTTGGTGGCGTTTCTGGTCTTGCTGCTTTATTTTTCCTTGGGCAGTCTCTGGACATGTGCCCCTTGCCTCCACATCCATAGCATACTTTATCATTATGTGTGCAGTCCTTGGAATAGTGACCAGTCCTCCTACACTTGTAACAAGTCACTTCTTCGTTGCACTTCCCACCATGTTTCTTCTTGCATTTATCACACCATCTCGCTTCACCTCCATCTCCTCCTCCAAGCTTTGAGAATTTTCTTTCCTTGTTGGACCTTGAAGATCCTTCAAACTTCCGCTTCTCTCCTGCCTTATCTTTTTCTAGACCATTTTCTCTTATCTGGGCCTCTACGTTCTTAGCTGCCCTAACAACTGTTTTTAAGGTAGTTGCCATTTTGACCATTGGGCCAAAGTCAGTGGGCAGTCCGTTAGCAAACCTATCAATCTTGGAGAGTTCAGTAGGCACCAAGTAGGGGAATAGCTTCATCCTCTCGGTGAATGTAGTGGCATACTCATCAACACTCATCTTCCCTTTCTTCAGGTTCTGAAACTCGTTGTTTAGGTCTATCAGATCTATCTCCGAGCAGTACTGCATTTTCAACTGTTCCAAGAACTCCTCCCATGACATCCTTATGGCTTCTCCTCGTGGCATCGTATCTGCTAATAGCTTCCACCAGCTCAAGACTCCAGTTTTCAGTTGTCTTACGGCGAAGACGGTCTTCTGTTTCTCGCTACAGTCGCAACTCTCAAACACCATTTCCATCTCGGAGATCCAATCCATAATCTCAACAGGCTTTGGGCTTCCTGAGAGACTTGGTGGTTTCGCACCCAAGAAATTCTTGTACATCCGCCCATCCTTGTTGTTTCTCCCTTCTGGGCTATCCCTTTGCTCACCTTGAGTCCTTACTTGACTCACTTGGCGGCTGTAGTTCCCTTCCTCAGATTGCTCGGGAACTGGCTCCGTCGGTTCAACATGTACGGTAGGTTCGTCCCCATTTTCGTGGAGCATCTGTCTCATTTCTTCCCTTTGTTCAGCTAGCATAGCCTGAATCATGGCTTGAACTCCAGCCATGGTGACTGGCTCAGGTGCAACTTCTTCTAAAACAGGTATTTGCTGAACCACTGGGGGTTGATTCCTATTCCCATTTGCATTCCCAGCTCCACTACGGGTTCTTGCCATCTTGATCTATACACCGAATAAGGTGAATCTAGATCTTTACTTAGGATTCACGTTTAAATCATCCTTATCACTCCGAAACGTTTACATGCTAGTTCTAATATCGTAGTCATACGTTTAGAATCCTAAACACATAAGGTTTCCAGATCCGGTCGGCAACAGACCATAGATCCGAACAATTTAACAACATATCATGCACAAAGTATTTAGCACATAAAAGCAATTTAGGCATCATTCCTAAAATAAGCTAGTGCTCACACCTCACAATCATCGCTTAGCATTCTAAGTTTAAGTCTAGAAATAAATCCATATTCCTAGTTCGCTTAAACTAATGCTCTGATACCAACTGTGACATCCCCAAAATCACGGCCAGAAAAGACCGGTTTGTTTATGCTTTGTAAAAATCAGAGTACTTCTTTTAATGAAAGTGTTGCGGAATTTGTTCCCAGAAAAACACGATAAATTCGTTATTAAAACATTTTCGAAGAGACATATTTTATTCATCTTAAAACGTTTGGGATGTCATCGTTAATACAGAAACATAAGCATAAACAGAACTTACATTTGTTTACACTAGTGATCTACATCTCTTTAAATATATCAATGTAAAGTGACTTCATATCAACACCTGTGATATAAATCAACTGAGTGGGTCAGGTTGGGAAACCTGGTGAATACATAGGTTTTTCAACCCACCATAATATAATTATTATGTTAAACAATCAAACTATCCACCCAATTACCCATCCCCATTATCTTCTTTACTCTTAAGGATTTAACCTAAGAGTCATTTATCCTGCATTCGTTTATTCCGAAGTCCATTACTTCCAGGGTTATAGGACTGACACTAAATCCATAGCTGCCAATGTTCGTTCGTAAAGCACTAATTCCATAGCTGCTATAGTCTATCCATCGGGTACTAAATCCATAGCTACCAGCGTTCATCTAATAGGTACTAAGTCCATAGCTACCAATTCCTAACAGGTACTAAATCCATAGCTACCAGCGTCCAACTAATAGGTACTAAGTCCATAGCTACCAATTCCTAACAGGTACTAAATCCATAGCTACCAACGTCTAACAGCTACTAAGTCCATAGTTACCGGTGTTTGTCCAATAGGCACTAAGTCTATAACTGCCAACATATACTCTCATCATCTTATATCTCTCATCATTCATCTACCCATGTCATACCCAACATATTCGTATAAAATACGTATACAATTTAAATCATTTAAAACATGTATAAAACGTTCATCCGGCAAAGACAACAAGTATTCAGATAATATGTACACATAGCACGTAGTTTATATAAAATACTTCATATCTATGTGTAGGATGAAATGGACTATGCACTCAATTGAAAGGTGGTGACTCAACACTCGGACAGCGCTTCGATACTCTCAAAATGATTTTCCTTCGATAAAACCTAGTACCAATACCACTAGGGTTTAGTCTAACGATAACCACGACAAATTAATTAGTCTGACTATTATTAAGCGTTAATAACACTCAATATAACTCATAATAATAGCTCAAATAATTATTTTAAGGACCTAATAACATTCCTATAATTATTTGAAAGCTATATTAAAAATTACGTAAGCGTAGCACACTTACAGCGAATTTTATCGAAAACCGGAACTTAATTGGAGCAGCGTTTCGAAACCGAAAGGCTCTTTTTCTCGGGACTCCGGGAGCCTCGGGGCTTCCCTCGGGAGCTAAGGGGTTTAACTAGGGCTTATGGGGGTTTAGATGAGCTAGAGAGAGAAACTAGTGAGAGAAAGAAGTGGATTTGGAGTGAAGAACAATGGCAGCCTCGCACATCTATTTATAGGGCCAGGCTTCGGTCGTTACGTTGGGCGTACTCCTCGGATAAGACCACCAGCTCGGAGCCAGCTGTCTTGCACTCCATCGGATGGATCAGATCGGACCTACGCGGGGCGTAACCTCTTCGGACACGGGGCGTATTGCGAAGCGACGTGTCGTAAATCCGAAGCGAAGCGTGATCAGCAAGCGACGGCCCTGATTGAGCCACGTCATCACCCTCGCAACAGATTTCGCAAATTCACTTTCCGACTTCTAAAAATCATAAATTTCGCATACGAGCTCCCTTTTCGATGTTCTTTATATCCACGTGAAGGTGGGAACGTACTCTACAACTTTCGTTTAGACTCCGTCGGCGAATTTTGACTCGATTTTAAATTTTATATTATTAACAGGCCGGGACAGGATTGGTCCGTTAAATCCTCATAACTTCTTCATCCGACATCTGTTTTCGCCCATCTTTTTCTCATTATGCTACTCTTAACGAGATCTTCGATTCTCGTTCAGGTCATGTCGGCTAAAAACCGCTCGATCTAATATTCGAATTTCGGACTGTACATTGCTAGTCCGAAACTTCGAAAAATCATAACTTCTTCATACGATGTCAGATTTGGGCGTTCTTTTTATCGATGCTCTTAGTTTAACATATTTTACGACTTTCGTTTAGATCGCTAAGGCTAAATCTCTCTCTATCGTAAATTCACTATTCACGCTTCCCGGTACCGTGCCGGTTCTGTCGGGAAACTTCGACGGGTCATAACTTCTTCGTTATAACTCGGATTTCGGCGTTCTTTATATGTACAGAAACCTTGTGACATATTCTACAACTTGGTTAAGATTATTTATTCTAAATAATCTTTTTGTCGAAAAGCCGTTTTCGACTCCAATTGCCTCTTATTGACTAGCCCGGATCTACGGACGTTACATAAACATGCAGAACTCTACTTTTGAGAATAGAGATGCTTGCTTTGCCTTCAGTTGAGATCGGTTCAGGACCTTTTCGGAGACATTACCCACTACCTGTGAAACAGGATGATCTCTGGTCCACATAACAAGAGGAGGGTAATTTGGATCATAGGATGGATCCAATTCAGCATTCACCATTTCTTCTAATTCAGATTGGCTATCATTGTTGTAAAACACATCGGCATTCTCCCCTTCGACTGATGAGCTTCCAGGTGTAGCTAGACTTTCTGGTGCTACAAGACTTTCTGGTGGTGTTGGGCTTTCAGGTGCAGTTGAGCTTTCGGGTGCAGTTGAGCTTTCGGGTGGAACTGAGCTTTCGGGTGGAACTAGAATGGAATTCTCTCCCTCAATTTGTGAGCTCGGTTGTTTTGAAGAAGTTGGATTCTCCCCCTCAACTAAAGCACCATGCTTTGGAGGTTTGTTTGGAACATGTTCTCCTTCACCCATTCGTTTGGCGGCATCTTCGACGATCTGCTTCAGATGGTCGACTTTGTTGTCTGCAGCCTTGGCTTCCGAGAGAGCAGCTTTCTCTGGTTCATCGAATAGTTCTACAAACTGTTCAAACAAATTAGCAATCGAGGCCGTGACTTGACCTGTTTGAGTGAAAATCTCTCCAATTGCTTCTTCAGTGGCCTTTAGCTTCTTTACGTAGCTGTCGTCGAAAGTCACATAATACGTTTCTTCGATCTTCCTCGAACGCTTATTTAAAACCCGATACGCTTTTGAAGTGAGTGAGTATCCCAGAAAAAACTTGTTACGATGTTCTTTAGAGTTGAAGATGAAGCATCGTGAGCCAAATATATGAAAGAATTTAACGTTCGGCTTCCTGTTGTTGATGATCTCATAAGGAGTAAGAGTGAAACGCTTATTAAGATACGAACTGTTCTGCGTAAAACATGCTGCAGCAATAACATCAGCCCAGAAATATAAAGGTAGAGAAGCGAAACTTAGCATGGTTCGGGCCGCCTCACACAAAGATCGGTCTCGTCTTTCGACAATTCCGTTTTGTTGAGGGGTGTAGGGTGCTGAGAAGTTGTGACTGGTTCCTTTTTCTGCCAAAAAGTCTTCAAATTCTTTATTCTTGAACTCTAGTCCATTGTCGCTTCTGATGTTGCGAACGACTTTCCTCAGTTGCGCTTCAACCTGCTTAATAAACATCTTTAGCTTGAGAGTAGCCTCAGATTTGTGCTTCAGAAAGAATACCCATGTAAAACGTGAAAAGTCATCAACGATAACAAGAATATACTTGCTACCGCCAATGCTTTCGATAGATGATGGACCACATAAGTCAATGTGAAGTAACTCAAGCGGTTCAACAACTTTAGTGTTTATAATGGATGGGTGACTTTGACGACTCTGCTTCCCCATTTCACATGCAGCACACAAATGTTATCGATCAAACTTGAGCAATGGAAGACCCCGAACATGACCTCCGGTGACAAGCTTGTTGATATCTTTGAAGTTGAGATGGCAGAGCCTTCGGTGCCACAACCAGCTTTCGTCAGAATGAGCTTTGGATAACAGACATATAGCTGGATTTCCTTTGATAGGTTTGAGATTGAGAGGAAACATTTCGCATTTGCGTTCTGATTTGAGAATCACCCTTTTTGTTTTCTTCTCTATAATTTCCGAACCCTCATCGTCAAATGAAACTTTAAGACCGGTACCTCCAACAAGCTGAGATACACTGATGAGGTTATGCTGTAGCCCTTTAACGTACACCACCTTTCTTATAGTGAAATCACCATTGGTTATCATACCATAACCCTTTATCGTTCCATATGAGTTATTCCCGAACTTGACATTCCCACCATTCTGAAGAGATCGAATCTCCCTTAGCTCCTCTTTCCTCCCTGTCATGTGACGTGAGCAGCCACTGTCAATATACCATTCTTCGTCGAACTGCTCGTCATTAATAACCTGCAAAAATTAAGCAGATTTAGGAACCCAAAGTTTCTTGGGTCCACGTGAGCCTTTCACAGGAACAGGAATAGTAAGAGAAACATCAACAAGATATGCTCTTTTTATTAAAGTTGTTTCATCTTTCTTCTTAATGGTGTACACTTTGATTTTGTTAGGATTAGTTACAGTCGTTTTGGTTTCAGGTTTTGGCGTTTGGGCCTTGGACTGCTTTCGGTCATTCTTGACTGTGGAAACCTTTGATTTTCCTTTCAAATCCTTTGATGATTTTGAACTTTGAGCAGGAACAGAATTAGGTTTAGAAGAGAATTGAGAGTGAGAAGAATTAGAATGGGAATTTCTTCTGACTTGCGGTTCGATATGACCTTTTTGTTTTTGGTCATTGGAGGGACCGAACCTAGACGTTCGGTAGCTATTGCTTTCGGAACCGAACCTGTCCTTTCGGTTGCTGTTTGAACCGAATCTGTCCTTTCGGTTGCTGTTGCCCTCTTGCAGCCTAACAACACTTTTCTCTGACTTTGAATTTTTGTCATGATAAGAGAAATGGGCGTTTTGAGATCGCCAAAACTGCTTTCGCTCTGAGAGATTCTTTTTGTATCTCAGATTCCTTTGCTGCTTTTGATCCTTAACTTGTTTCGGCTGTTTGTGGATGTTAGCCTTTTGCTTCTGCTTCTTGTCGGCCGGTTCACTTCTCACAAATGATGTTTCGCTTGTGGAAGTAACTTCTTCTATAGGAACTTCTTTTGTACCACTAGTACTTGGCACATCGAAGTTGTCAGGCTTGTTTAGTGGCTCTGGAACATATCTGCCTTTGGTTTTCCAGGACGTCCGCTCTGACAGACCAACAGTTTCGTCAGCGTTATCTATAGGAGCAGACCAGAAAAACTGATCACAGCCATCTGCATTATCTTCATTCACTATGGCAGTGAGTTCGGCTGTTTGATGTTCGGTTACTCCTGTGACCTTATATACTTGATTTGGTGTTGTCCTCACCTTTTGGTACACACCAGCCTTTTCTTATAGAATCGGGGACTTATTTTGGGACAAACGAGAAAACTCCACAGAATTTTCAGAAATAAGATTTTTGTGGTTTTCGGGTTTGCTCTTGACAAACTCAGAACAGTCGACTTCATCCTCTACAAAAATTACGCTCATATCATCATCCTCATTAAGCTCAGACGCGTTTTCAACATCAATTATATTTTCTGAGCTCAAGTTGGCATTCAATGAGTCAAATTTTTGTATGGTTTCGGTCCTTAGTTTTAGTTTTTCGTTTTCATCCAAAAGGTTTTTCAGCATGTCCTTATGGTCCTTGGACTTTATAAAAGATTCGATTTTGTCCAGACCATACATATAGGTGGGATTTACATCATCAGACGAAACAACACTTTCGCAGTTACATGCCTCAGCATCGATTTCATCCTCCTTAAACTCAAGGAAGGGCAAAATCATGCGATGAATTTTCTGCCCTATTTCACAATTCAGATGCAGTTGAGTGATGTTAGCATAAAGACGTTTAGCAATTAAACAAAAAACATTTATCTATTTCAAAAGTTTTAAATTATCTCTTTGTAAATAAATATTTTCGTCCTTAGACTTAATCAGCTCTGACTCCTTCAGCTCTATCCACATCCTCCGTTCCTCACTCTTGGATGACACCCTGCTTATTTGGTCAGTTAGGTTAGAATTGGTGACCCTTGTTTGAGTTAAACAACTATCCAGATTTGAGATTCTTGAATTTAAGCTATTTAATTCTTTTTCATATGATTTCTGTGGGACTTTAAATGAAATAAAAAGAGATTGTACCTTCTTGATCAATTCATCAAGCTCATTGATCTGCACACTGAGAGGTTTTGCTATGAAGCATAAGTCCTCTCGCTCCTTGGTGTCCTCATTCCCACCGTCTATATTGTATCCCCTCATGTGAGATACATCAGTCACCATCAAACACTTCCCACTGCTTTCGTCACCTCTTGCCACATACGCCTTTCCATGCGAAGGCCTTCTCACTTCATCATCCTCTGAGTCGGTAGACCATACTTGCACGCCACCGAACTCATCATCTTCTGCCGAACCCTGTACAATAAGAGAATTCATAGAAGGGTTAGTAGTAGCTTTCTTCCTCTTGATCTCTTCCAGCTTTTTCATCAAGACAACTTCTTCATCTTTTTCTGCCATTTTCTTCAGAACACAGTCTTTGGCATAATGGTTCTTTCCTCCACAGTAGTAGCAGTTCACACCAGAATCTCCTTCAACCTTCGCCTCTTTCTTTGGTTCTTCTGTCTTCGGTTCCTCTCTAACCTTTTCAGAACTATAGCTTCCCTGCCAATTTCGGTTCTTATTGGTAGGGAACCTTTTCTTGATAAACCTCTTTGGATTAGACACCATCATTGCATAATCTTCAGAAGTAAGATCATAGTCTTCTAGGTTCAGATCTTCATCTTCTACCACATTTTTGCTTTTAGACAGGAGGGCCAATGACCCCAAACTTGAAACCACATTCTTCTCTTGCATGACAATCTTTTCTTGAGATTTCAAAATTCCCACCAGCTTTGCCAGCGAATACGACTTTAACTGCTCATGAGCTTTGCTTGTAGACACAACAGCTCTCCATTCGGGTCTTAGGCCATTCAAAAAGGTGACCTTCTGTTCAATCAGCTTCCTTTCTATATCATGTTTGATCATCTTGCTAAGAAGATGATTGAAGCGATCGAATGTCTGAGTGACAGTTTCATCAGAATTCTGCTTAAATTCACTAAACTCAAACAACAGCAACGTCTGAATGGAATGCTCCAAATCTTCATATGTGGAATAAAGCTCTCGCAACCTATCCCAGATTTCTTTAGCGGTACTGCAGGAACTCACTAACCTGAATGTATCAGATTGAAGAGCGAATTGGATTAGTCTCAATGCTTTGATATTGCACTTAAACTTTTCCTTTTCGTCTTGAGCAACGTGTTTTACATCTTTTAGCAGATCATTATATTCTTTCTGAGTTTTGATGATCTTTGATGTTCCTGAGTGAGCGAATGGTCCAGACACGATTGCTTCCCAAATAAGATATCCATTATCTTCAGATCCGATGACATAATCTTCAAAATGATGCGCCCAAACTTCGTAATCCTGGGTGTAAAGAATAGGAATCTTTGTCGTTGATCCAATGCTGTTTGAGATGTTGATAGGATTAGATTGTGACTCGTCCATGCTTGATCGTTTAACCTATTTGAAAGATCAGACTTGTAATATGTAATATTAGGGCAAAACAAATAAATGCTGAGTTACGTCAATTATGGAATGACGGCTCAATAAATATCAATTAATGTGGAATAACCCTAATCGTAAACTCTTTCACAGAAAAGATGTGTATGAATTACACAGCCTCCTGCTCTGATACCAATTGATGAGTTATAAAAACTCTTTGATCGATTAGATCTTCGTAACAGGTAAGTAAAGAACGTAAAAAGCAAGGAAATAAAACACAAGTATGGATCACAATGAGTCGAATGATTAGATTACTCAATCCTCAGCAGAGCTCGACTAAGAACTTCCGATGTAGAGGATTCTAAGGTTACAAAACAAGAACGATGAATATACTTGAAAATACTTCTCTAATCGTTTCTAATCATTATCTTCTAGGATGCATGCAAGCATCTATTTATAATAAACCCTACAAAACTCACGGATGGACAGGCTCATACCGGAGATAAACATTGGACTAGCTAACGAGCCCAATAGACGCAACATAATACTGGACCTAACAACCCAAATATTGAAAGAATTCAAATTCTTGAAGACTCTCAAATTTCAAAGTTAAATCAAGGATTTCATGTTCTCACTGATCATCTTTTCGGTCGTGGGAAAACCTTTTATTCCGATCCTTATAATACCAGAGAATATTATCAAACCATTCTTAAAAAATCAGGTTCTATATGCTTCACTCATCTTTCCAGTTCACCTGAAGGAAAAATTGATTATAGTAAAGCTCAAATTCTCAAGGTCATTTCTCCTCAAGATTGGTCAATTAATCCCCGTTCTGAAAAGATTTTGGTAGGATACCCTGCCTATCCAAAATATTCCTATTATGATTATTAAGATGCTTGGTCCAATGTGTTCCTCATACGCATTATTATTCACATTCTTGGCTTAACTTTTTTTTATCTAAATTTTGACTATGAATACCCTAAATGGTTTGTTAATTGGTGTAAGTTAATGGGTTTAATACTAAATTGTCTACCTGATGAAGTTTGAATAGATTTCTCAAATTCAAAGAGTTATTTGTTCAACCTGTCCCTAAATTTGAATATCTATTACAATTTTCCATGTTATTCAAAACTCAATGGATTATGTCGTGGACTTATAATTATTAAGAAGCAAAAGGTATTTCTCTTCCATGGCTTTACTACCCGTACATGATAAAATAGTGGAAAAAATTCAAACTTCCTCAAGCCAACTCAACGAAGGTGATCAAATATTATCAAGAGATATATCATTCTACAGAAGCAAAAATAGAAGAAATCAAGAACACTCCTCTCTCTAATCCTGAATTAGTAGCCATAATTCTTAACGCTACCAGTTCATCACAAGAAAATCTTCAACGATTATTACAAGACATTTGTAGATCCCCTATAGAATCGAATGAATCTACTCCAACAACTCAAATAATTCAAGACGCTTAAGACCCATTTGATGATCCATGTTATGATTAAAACATTTTAAGTCTTATTTTGATGTATACCTTCAATGTAAGGTATTCTGTTTCAATGTTTTTCAAAAGTATGGGTAAAATAGGTGTAAACACTGTGTGTGTAAAAATCAATTCTCAAAATCATTATCAAAATGTTATCAAGAAAATTTGCATGTAATTATTGACTCCATTGATTAATTTCAATTATGATGTGAAGACAAAAGAAGATGCTCAAAATAATTCTACAATTTCCATCTCGACAATTATATAAGAAAATTATTCAAGAAGATATGATATGAAGATAAAAGGCTTTTACCAAAAGAAGATGCTCAATAATAACAAGATGACAAGAGAAACAAGAAACTTTATAAAAAGATGATCTCCAATGATAATTCTACAATTTCCTTGTTGGCCATTACACAAGGGGAATTATTCAAGAAGATTCTTTAATCAATCACAAGATCACCTATAAATAGAATTGATGTTTTAAGTTTAGGCATTCGGAAAAAAATTCACTCTCTTAAACGTTTAGTCAATGTCAAGAAAAACCCCTAGTGTTTCTCTATCTACCTCTCGATGTTCAAAATCTCTAGATTTCCAAATCATCATTTCTTAAAATACTTGTACTGATTGTATTCCAAGTCTAATAAAAAAATGTATTATTTAAGAGTACTTTATTCAATTCTTTTCATTACACTCTTCAATTTATTTTCTCCTACAACTACTTTGGTTATTTACTATGATTACATTATATCGAATTATTATAACAATTAATTCAACCCCTTACCCCTTTCACAAACACATAAATAGAGGCCACGAAAAGCTACTTGAGGCATTAAAATGGAAACCAATGGGGAAAATTTTTGCTAATTCACATATAATTTGACATTTATGTTAGGACTAGTCATGAAATTTGATAGAATAAACTCAATTTTCTCACTCTTGTCCATCTAAGACAGCATAAGATACAATATACATAAAAAATGAAGGAAAAAAAATTGAACCACTATATCATAGCATAAAAAAAACTAATAGATGTTAAATTTTCGCCAGTCGTTGTAGGCCATAAATTAGTCAATTTCCATTAAATCCAAAAATTCTACAAAAAACAATTACAATGCCTAAAGGTCAAATAAAATCATAGTTAAACCTTGTATAATACATACCTAATGTGGTGCTGTTATGGGGACAAATAAAGTTTCCATCTGCAAAAACGAAATGAAATTATATACAAATCAAATAAAATTACAACTGAATTATAATCATAAATTTAGGACAAAGAAAACATTGACTTTTTGGTCACCCTGCTATAAGCAAGATACCTTTAATTATGATTCTTCTCCACCATGACACCAAGATTAGTAATGAAAATACCTTGCATCACCACAAAATAAAAATTAACAAAAATCAATAAATAAAAAGTGATTAAAGAAGATTACATTTCTTAATTTTAAGGACACTATTTTGAACTTGTATAAAGTAAAAGCAAAAATGTTGCTTACCATAACTTCATATAAGCATTAACCAAAAAACATGAATATTACAATTAATCAATATCTAACGTGAAAATCATTCATCCATGTTCATTATAAAAAAACATTCATAAACCAAAATGCATTTGGCATGCTAAAATACAACACACATACAACACATGAAAGACAAACAACACCTTCACTTTTCTTTTGTAGAAATCAACAGCAAAACATGCTCTGTTCTTCATTCTCTAGAATTTAAAATGATCTATCACCAGAACCTGAAACATAAAAAAAAATCTAATAAAACACCAGATTAAGTCAATAAATCAAATAAATGTAACAACAAACAACAAATACATAACTATGTTGCAAGATGATAAAATAGTGTATATAACTAATTAAATTAAAACAATCTTCTAACTGTTTATTTCTTTTATCCAAACTTCCTTGATTTTGACCAAAATACCCTTATCAATCTAATCCCAAAACCTTTTCAACCTCATTTGAACATTCAGATAATTGATTTTTAACATCACTATATAAACTCCAATAATTCAACATAATCTTGAATTTATGTAGACGTAATTCCTGTACTTTCCTTTAATGATCAAAGTACCCTTTATAAATTAAACACTTCCAGAACAATCTCAAATTAATTCTCATTCTAAGAAAAATCCTAACAAAATTCATTTTATCAAATCAATTCTAAAATTAAGAAAAATCCTAGGAAATTTCCAAGATCTGATCTGCTTTCCTTTCTGGTCTATGCTTTCTATCCAAATTTAAGAATAAACCTTGATTTAAAATCACAGTAATATACAAAAAATCACTCATTAGGTAAGATGATGAAATCCAAATTACGGTAGACAAAACCTTGATTTAAAAACACAGTAATCAATGAACCAGATAAAAGAATAAACATGTAATGCAAAATCATTTTTCAACATGGTCAGTACTTGAAAATTTTCTTTGTACAAAGATCCACTTTCTAATAATCAAAGCATCAATACCAACATAAATAAAGATAAACACTTATGAAATATATGACAATGTTGCAAGGCATGCCTAAAAGATATGAATGAGAACATATACGAAATGAGCTATGCACTTCTAAAAATGGACCCAATAAGACAAAGGAGTAGGTATAATTGGTAGTGACTTGATTTTCTTGTAGAAAACCCATTATTTTGTTACATGTCCTGACTTATAAAGGAGTTCCAAAGAACTAAAACCCTACTTTCGTTTATTCAAAATTACAAACACCACATCCCGCTCTTCTTCCAGAAACACGAAAAAATCAGGGAAAAAATAATAACATAACCTAAATCATTTTATTTGCAAAAATGATTTCAGAACCTGGATATTTAGGGTTTTAGAAGAAATGGTGACGAAGGGAATGTGAACCCTGTTCGGTGGTGCTAAAAACCTTTACATAGAAAAAGTAATCAAAATAAAAACAAAATAATGGAGACATAGATAGTTAAAAAATGAAGAAAATATGTCTAACCCTAAAATCAATAACGTATATGTGGTGTCGGCGTCGAAAGGGAGGGGTTGCATAGGGTTACGAGGGTGAAAGTTTAAGTAGAAAACGCGACCAACAAAACTAATTTTGTAATAGAAGGTGGTGCAGGTATTACAATTGATGGTGGTGACAACGATGATGGAGTGCTTCTCCGATATATTTTATGTCTTTTTGGCTTCACATTTCTGGACACAAATAATCCATTTGGGCAAATATCTGGTGTTGTAACCCATCATCGAAGATGGAGAAACACAACGATGGTTGCTAAGAGAAACTCTAACTCAGGATGAGAGGATGAGACAAAACTTTTTGGGTTTGAAACATATGAAATTGAGATAGATAGAGAAGACCCGAGTGGGTTTGTGCTTGTATTTTTTTCACATGTGTTTGTATTCGTTAGATCGACTATGTGCTATTTTCATCCATGGGATTATGAGGACAAGTTGGCAATACGGGACGAGACATAAAGGCGATCCGTGTGAATGGAATGGAGGGATAAAGACTCATGCTTTAATGTTGGTACCTCTTAAAATTAAGACTATTATGCATTAGGGCTTATACAATTATGTATGTTTTATATAATAGAATAGATATAGGTTGAATTTCAAGATCTCTATTTTTTTAATCTCAAGTGAACCATCCTATATATATATATATATATATATATATATATATATATATATATATATATATATATATATATATATATATATATATATATATATATATATATATAGGTAAGATGAATGGAGAACTAAATTGAGGGAGAGAACCAACAAACTTTTTATCTACAATGAATTTAGTTACCAGATTTTACATGTGCATGTTAATACATAAATCTAAGAGAATTACAAAAACAAATTTGAAAAAAAATTATATGCTTGTATATATTCACATTATATATACATATAAATATATATATATATATATATATATATATATACATATATATATATATATATATATACATACATATATATATATATATATATATATATATATATATATATGCATTTTTTTGAAAAATTCTTTTTTAAATCTTATTTCCAAAGTATAAGGCATATTTTCATATATTTTAAATTTATTTATTATATTTTTTTAAGCTGCGTAAATATTTCTTAAATTTCGATATTAATATTTGAAAAAATAATTTTTCAAAATAAATGCATTTTTAATGCATATTCATATTTATTTTTCTTTTGTGTATGCATATTAAAAAAACATATGCAAATGCACATGCATATTTAAAAAAAAACATTTTTAATGCCTCTATATACATAAGAGTAAAGTATGCATATGCATATCCATATGAAAAACTATATGCTTATCAATATGCATATGCATATGTTTATCAATAGACATATGCATATTCATAAAAATAAATATATGACATGCATATAAATAAGCATATGCATATGAATAATAATAATAATAAGTATATGACATATACCTATGAATAATAATAAGTATATGACATATTCATATTCAAATTCATATGTATATGTATATGTATATGAATAAACATATGCATATGTATATGAATAAATATATGTGTATTCATACGAATAATTATATTCATATTCATATTAATGTGCATATGAATAAATATATGACATATGCATATACATAACATGTATGAAGAATGATAAAAATAGAACAACACTTGGATTTCATATATATTTTTAATTTTAAAAAAAAAATTTAATTTTTTTTAAATATCTGAAAATATTCCGTAGATTTCAAAATTTATATATGAAAAAAGACTTTTTTTCAAAAATATGCAAAATCAAAAGCTAAAGGTGGTGGCAAAAGCAAGAGGTAGTCGCACTCAAGTAGATGTCATGCCATAATTCATGACAATTTTTTTTGATATTTGAAATAAGCTTCTAGTGATTCAGGTGGTGGAAGAAACTCAATATGTGATTAGACTTAATATGGAAGAGTTTAGATAGAATTTGTAGACTTATATGAAAAATAATATGGAAATTGAAGAAGGTGACATGGCATGGGCATTAGTGGCATTAATATCACAGGTTACTTCTATTGAAAAAATGAAAAATTTTGGTTATATGTAACAAAATCAAAATCAAATGCATATTTAACCAGGGACATATGAACCCTAAAACATCAATGCCCGAAGAATCTTTTAAAATTTACCCCAAAATCCCCAAGAGATTAAATCAATGTAAACCAAAATCAAAGAATCTTAATCCCATTTATTTCAATTTAACTTCATCCGGGATTCTTGGGAAACATCTCCTGCAAAAAATGTTGATATTACCAACCACAAAACAGAGATCAATCAAGAAATTCAAACGGTTTCAATATAGGTATAAAATGAAAAAAGGCACCTATTACTTTGGTGTTCTAGAGAAGATAGAATGAAGAGAGTAGTTGTTGTGGCGATGCTTGATCAGATAGAACTGTGAAATTTTAGGATTTGGAAACCTTCGAATTTATTGGAACAACTCGGCCTGAGGTATACATCTGAAAACTTCTATGTATCAACGTGGGCCAACAACCTTTCTTTTATAATTTTTTTATTGATTGTCCACGCAACAGAGTACGATCAGTTACATTTCATCCAAATGGAAGAACACACTTTTGTGGTTTACCGTTTACACAAAAGTTTAAAGTTTTTATTTTTATTTTTTCTTTTTACATTAGTTTTTATAGTTTGCTTTTCGGAAACTATAATTCTGAAGGCACTCTCGAAAGCCCTGATAGAGGATGAATTGGTTTACCCAAGAGCTCAGTTTATGCTTTTGGAACCAAACAAAAATGTGCATGTATCACTTGACAACTTCATAATGGTAAACAGAATAAAACATAAATAATAATAAAAATATAAATATAAATATCCATTTATTTCATTTGGTGCTTGGATTCAGGTTCTCTTCAGAAATGCTACAAATGCAATGAAGGATTCTAGGGTCCAGGGTCCCTGATATTCTAAATGCGTTTGATCATCTAACTGTGGGTTTACTTTATATGATAGTATTACAATGATAGGATGGATAATTAATGATTAGTATGAGGTGTTGTATCGATTAAACTTATTTTTATTAACCAAACACCTTTTACCCTACCCAACGCATGGGATACCTTTTCTAGTTTCGACTATACATTCTTAAAATCCTTAAATTAATACCTCGGGATAATGAATTAGGAGGGTAAAAAGGTTTCCAGCTTGTCCGTATTAGCTCACTAAGGTTTTTTTTGTGCGTATTAGACCAATATGGTTGTTATTACCGTTTAGAAATAGTCCTTTTTACCGTTTTTAACCGGTAAAAAGGACTATTTCTAAACGGTAATAACAACCATATTGGTCTAATACGCACAAAAAAACCTTAGTGGCCGAATACGAACAAACTGGAAACCTAATTACCCTCCTAAGTCATGAACCCTAATTATTTAAAAAACATGCTTACTAATCAATGTGACTGACTTGTTTCACTGAACATAGTTGCTTCCATTTAAACTTATCTCACAACCCTTCCAGAACTTCTAAGTCCAAAAACTCATATGATTGATAATCTTCATTATATAAATATGCAACATTTTATCAATAACTTCTTTTTTGTCATTTAAATGTTTACATGAACACATCCATATGTACAAATACAATCTCACTTTGATACCTCCCATCAATGTCTACATTTGATAACGAATGGAAATGTAAAACCAACAGGGACTTGTAGAGAATGCATATTATCAATTATTTTATAAAAAGCAAAACAACAACATGAACTAAGAAATTGAAGTTGCAAAATTAATCAAAAATCAGCACATAAACAAACACATACAAACTATATACAACACATAAACGGAAGTTTATAAAGCATGAAACTTAATGACAGGAAAAGTAAAAAAACTTAAAGGAGACTTTATAAAAAGAAAGATCACCCTTACTTGCCACAAATGGTTGAAGACATCAACAAGAAGATCAATTTGACCATGGAATCCATATGTTGTCTGATCATGACTTCAATAGATGAACTACCGAAACGTAAGAATTGCAATTGAACTCTATTTGCATTTGAAAATGGAATTAGGGTTCCAGAGAAGACGACGAAGGGTTTAATTTTTTTTTTGGACCATTTCTCGATTTCTGTGTGTCATCCTTACGCAGGGGCCATGCTAATCTTCTCTGTATCGTTCCAATTTTATCGGATGTCCTTAAAGGGACAACCATAGATGAAGAGCTTCGTCATATAGAGGTGTAGCAGGTTATATGAGACGACGCGAGTTCTAAACGAACTAGTTTACTGGTGATGGTCATATATTCTCAATGTCTTTAAATTTAGGGTTAATGACTTAGGAGGGTAATTAGGTTTCAGTTTGTCCGTATTAGGTCACTAAGGTTTTTTTGTGCGTATTAGACCAATATGGTTGTTATTATCGTTTACAAATAATCATTTTAACGGTTAAAACCGGTAAAATGACTATTTATGAATGGTAATAACAACCATATTTGTCTAATACGCACAAAAAAAACCTTAATAACCTAATACGGACATGAAAACCTAATTACTCTCCTAAGTCATTATCCCTAATGCCTTGTCTTGGCAGGCATAATCCCACTCTAGAGTAGAGCAAGATACTTGCATATCCACAAAAAGCAAAAAGCAAGTAAAAACACATATAAATTAGTAGGAATTTTACATGGATGCAAAGCTAGTAACTTAACACACGACCTATTTAAATCTCTCCAATTATTGAGGACCTACTACTACGTACATACGCCTCTCTAAAGTAGAGCAAAATACTGCTTGCATGGATATGCACCGACACCGTACTTAAAAAAAAAAAAGAGTAATTAATCACAAGCATGGTTATAAATTCCAGAGATGATCTTCAGATGGCGTAGCGACTTATAGCTTGAGATTATGAAGCTGGCGAATGTTGAAAGGAGAACAGATGTTTTGGTCACCATTTAACACATGCTGAGCTATAATGAAATTTGCTGCTTGTCCGGGATGATATGCATCCCAGAACAGATACTTCGATCGATCATCACAAACATTTGAGCTAATTTGCCTCTCTTCACCTTCAATCCGAAAGCAGAAAAATGGAGGAATGTTTCCTCCACAGCAAGGATCGTTCACATTCTCGAATCCTACGTAAAAATTAACCAACTTTTAACAAGCATGGTTATAAGTTGGATATATCGATTATCAAATTATCAAGGTTGGATATATGATTAAATATTAAATACCATAGTCACGATAATTTTGCAACATCTCACTTATGACATCGTAAGAATTTGCATACACGAAAATGGAACCGTTTCCCATCTCTTGATTTAAGATATTCACAGCCTGACGTAACTTTTCATTGTATCCGCGAATCAACATGTTCATTTCTTCATGGCATTTTCCATCTGGTAGCAGGTGTATCGCACGAACAAAAGGTAAGCAACCAAGAGGTCCTATATCGACTACAACAAACTTTCGAGCCCCTAGTTCATGCAAACGCTTCCATGGAAAAAGAAAAAAGTTACCCAAACAAAACAACATGATTCATTCGTGATGATACATAAAGTTAATAATCAATTAATAGGCACCTTAAGATATGAACCCATATGTGCGACCATGGTCTCTTGTAAAACGGTATGGGAAACTTCGTTATAACTGCCAATGAAAGGAATCTTTGGTAGGAAGTAGGTTATAATATCATTATTACCAATCGTTAACGAGAAGATTGCATTCTTTAATAAATCTTGTGTACGATTTTCTCCCATCGTTTGGACCATTTCAGCTCTACTTTGCTCAAAATGATCGATTTGCTTTCTTAATGGAATGCGTCCAAGCTGCACAACGACATACTTACGGATCTTAACCTTAATTAATGATAGTAATTAATTAAAAGAACACCTCAAATCTTGTTATATTATTAGCGACAGATTGGGCATTTGTTTCCAGATTTTCTATTAATATTCTATAGTAGAACACACGTACATAAACGGCACCAGTTTCCTCTAGTATCCCAGAAGCTCCAGAGCCGAAGTTTATGCCACCAAGTAACGCGTTAGATGTCGCATTACCTGCCAGAGATGGCGAAGCCAAGGTCTTGGCTCCCAAAGCTTGTGCTATAAATGCATAAGCTTGAAAATGAATATTTTATTTATTTCATGATAATTAATGTACATCAGACAATAAATAATGAGATGGGTTAATACCAATAATGTCAATAATGGTGAAACCATTTGTGTATCTTCCTGTAGGCTTGCCACCAGAAGGAGTAAAGTCTATGCCATATGGAGAGTAGTTGGCCTTGGAGAGACTTGCCAAGTGGTTATTGTTTCCGGCATCTACAACGGAGTCCCCAAATGCAAAGTTGGTGTAAGAAACACAACGTGAAACATGAATCCAACACAAAACAACGAAAAACAACGAGTTCATGTTCATTTCCATTTTCATATTCATTTGTTATTAGAAGATGGTGTGGTTAATATATAAACAATTACCTTACGCAAAATTATCTTGATAGGAGCAGTAGGTTCCAATGACGTAAGTAGTTTAGTAGAAGCACACAGGCTGCATGACAACCATATCTTAAGGAAAAGATACTTGAACGAGTCTAAATGAAATGGTCTACGCACATATTTCTGTACTCATTCACCTACCACACCCTAAGATAATATATTCACCGGACAATTATTACATGGGGCGAATCGTTTGCAGGTATGTATGTGTATCGTCCAATGTGACCGGTTTGGACAATATAAAGTTGGTTAAATCGGAAAGCATGGTTCAATATCAGGAGTTAATCAAACCAACCCACTTTGAATTAGGGATCGAGAAGAAAAAATTTCAAAACATCGATAACATGCTTCAAGGAAAAAGAGGAAAAGCAAATTAATTGGGAGACGATTGGAATCATTCTCCTTAAGAAAACTATACAAGCCTTATGTATACTCCTTTCGTCCCAAATTGTCTACAAAAAAAAAAAAAAAAAAAAAAAAAAAAAAAAAAAAAAACATACAGATTAAAGAAGCATTAATTACGACTAACTTTATATAATAAAATAACAATTTTGTCCGGTAATACATAAATGATTTGTTGATGCGGTTAAAATAGTTATTTGATGCAATTATTGAACCGCACTAACAAATATTGCATCAAAAAATACCCTCATTTAATGGTACGGTTATAAAACTGCCTCAAAAAATAGTCAAAACCACACCAAAAAATAGTAGAGGAAAAATACAAACCGCACCATAAAATGATGAAAACCACTCCAAAAAATGCAAACAACCCCAAAAAAAACCATCCCACCAGAAACCATCATCATCTCTACCGCCTGTTTCTTGTTGAGAACACAAGATTCACCAAGCCACACCATTTTTATCGCCATTAACCACCGTCGAGCATCTCTAAATTGACCTCCTTCACAACCGAGCATAAACCAACACCAGTTGACACCATCACCATCCGCCCTACCTGTTCCGAAAACCACCATTACAGCCACGAAGAACACCCAACATCCCCAGTTACCATCGTTTTTTACACCCTTACCGTCTTCAGTTATTGAAAACAACTCTTAAATCTTCATGAGTCTATTTCTCTTCTAGTTAAACATCTCGCCACCTCAGACAACCCTTATACCACTTACCATCTCCACCAAAAACCACAGAGAACACCGTCAATAGAGTACCACCATCTCCTACATATTTTCGATCCATCACCCTTATTCCACCTTAAACAAACCAAATGTAAATCAGTAAAAGAAAAAAAAGGAAGAAGAACAAAAAATTAGTTTATCTGCATACCTGCCATCTCCACTACTAACCACCGTGAACACCGACCACAAATGTCGTGCCTTTACTAAGAACCATCTAAGCACCACCATCTCCTACATATTTCCGATCAACCAACTTATTTTACCTTAAACAAACCAAACGTTAATTAGAAAAAGAAAATAGGAAAGAAGAAAAGATATATGTTTCTTGTGTTGTCTGTAAAAGGGGGAAAAACACACGCAGAGCGCACATACTTTTAGAGGGAAATGAAAATATAGGAGGAAAATGAAAATATAGGAGGGAAATGAAAAATTCGAAGGATCAACCAACTTGTAGCTTGCTTGAACATAAAAATCACTCGCACTATCAAATGACTTGTGTAGTAGTGGTCCTTACCTTACATTTAATATTGGTTAAGTAATAATAAGATTGTATTTTTGGTAAAAATGTTATTTATTTTTATAAACAGACTATTATTTTGGGACAAACCATAAAGGAAAAATAGAGTATAATTTTGGGATGGAGGGAGTATATTATAAACTTAATTATATATATATATATATATATATATATATATATATATATATATATGAGTATGATTAAATGAGAATATCTAAAAAGTTGAGAACGCGAGAACAGATCTGAGTCATCTAATTCTTAAGATGTGTGGCTATAATTAATTGTTATTTTTCTAATTATTAATACATTTAAATTTTAAATTTTAAATTAAAAAAAATTATAAAGGCTATTAAGGTAAATAAGCATTACCCTATCAAGAACATGAAATGATGAAGTATAAAATTGTTTCAGGAGCGAAGAAAGAAGAATAGGGAGCACCTCCACCAATTTGGTGGTTCATCGCAGTAGTGGAGTGGCTGGGGCTATTCTGGCAACCTCTTCACCACTTCGTTTTCTTGTTCCGGTTACTGTCGATGAGAGGGGGAGTAAGGCAGAAAGAAAACGACAACAAAGGGTGTTGGGTTGTTTGGTCTGTCGTAAAACAGTGGGAGAAAACGGAGGGGGCTGCTGCCCTTGGCTCGCCAGAAACCACCAGCAAACACCTCTGGTGGGGGTGTTTTTGTTGCACCTCGAAGATAGGAGAAAAAGAAGGGAAGGTGAGAGGAAATGGAAGAATGAAAATTTGTATTTATCTATGAATAGCAATTATTTATTTGTGGATAGCAGTGCATTCATGTGTGAATAACAGTGAATGAATAACATTGCATTCATGTGTGAATAGAAGTGTATTTATTTGTGAATAAAAGTGAATGAATGTATTTATTTATGATTAGAGGTATTCATTTATTCAATTCTGAATAACAGCGTACTCATCTGTTAATAGCAGTGTATTCATTTGTGAATAACAGTGTAAGCATGTGTTAATGAGTATATTTATTTATGATTAGATGTATTCTTTTTATGAAGAAATAATAATTTTTACACTCTTTTTATTTTCAATTGATTAAAAAAAAGAATTAGATTACTTGTAAATTGATGTGTATTTATTTGTGATTGGAGTAATATTAGGTTTTTTGAAAAAAAAATCATTTATGAATACAAATATACTAATTTGGTGTTCGATTTCTATTCATTTTTTAACACAAAAAAAAACGTGAAATAGGAGAAAATTTTTGATTTTTTTAAGAATTTTTTTTTCAGTTTTAAAATAAATTTTGGTAAAAATGTTTTTTATATTCAATTAATAAGAAAAATAAAAAATAGAATATTTATTTCTTTTTTGGTAACTGATCCTAAATTTAAGGGAATTTGATTGAAATATATTTTATTTTAATTTAATTAAAATATACAATTACGAGTATGTCTTTATATATTGATTGATCCAAAATTGTTCTCGCATTCTCAACCTTTTATGTGTTCTCATTTGATCATCAATATATATATATATATATATATATATATATATATATATATATATATATATATATATAGTTTTAGATGAATACAAACGTATCAAAAAACTTTATAACATTTACCATATGATTTTATTTTGAGAAAACGAAATAGATTTGAAAAAAAAAAGATCACCAAAGTTTATTATGCAAATAGTTATTTTTCATGTGTTTTTATTTAGTTTAATCGGTTTAACCAGTTTATTTTGACCAATTCAATTGAGTTTTTCTAAAACCGATCGATTCAATTCGGTTCAAAAATCAACATAAAACCAGTGATAATTAAACCGTTCCTTTCCCGGTTTTCGGTCCAACCAAGTTCGACCGGACGATTCAAACAAAATTTTAAAACATTGATTTCTAGTACCCAAATTTTGTCAAAAGTTTTCTAAATATGGCAAATAGATGGTTTGGACTTTAATGATTTTACATTAAAAATAAATAAATAAATAAATTTGTTTTAGTGTTTGTATCTAAAATTTGTCAAAAAGTTATCTTAATGAGCAAATAGCCCGTTTAGCTTTTCCTTCCCAACCACTGTGTTCCATGTTCCGTGGCATCCACGTCAACACACCAAAAATATTATGAAGGAAGGTATATGCATGGGATTGAACTTGGGACCGATGGGACAAAAAATCAATGTTTTAAAAATCGGTTTGAACCGGTCTATCAAACCGGTTGAACCGGGAATCGGTGAATGAAGTGGAACTATCATCGGTTTTATGTTTATTTTTAAAACCAGATAGAACTTGACGGTTTTTACAAAAACCTGGCGGACCCGGTTAAATTGAATAAAAACACATGGAAAAAAATCATTTTGCACAATAAACTTTGGTGGTATCTTCATATCTATTTAGATTTGTCTAAAGAAACATATGGTAAACGTAATGAAGTTTTTGATGCATTTTATTCGTCTAAAACTATGATTTGTTTCAGTATTGTACTTTATTTTTCCTTTTAATATATGTAGATTAATGTAAAACTTATTGTTATATACTATCAGGTAGATTTGTTGTCGGTAAATCGCCGCTAAAAGGTAGATTTGTCGTCAGTAAAGACAATAATGGTGACACAGCGCCGCTAAAAAGTCATCAGTACTGCACTGTCACTGTTGCTCAAAATGTTGCCACTAAAAATATCTCCCGCTACTAATACTCATGTCGTCGGTAATACCTTATGTGCTGGTAATAACTTGGTTGCTGATAATTCCCTCCATCGCTGGTAATATTATTTTTCATTTTTAAGGTTTTTTTTTAAATCAATACTTTGCGGGCAAAAAAACTGATACGTAACAACATTAAATGCAGAAAAAATTACATAACGACATCCAATTAGGTACCAAATAGTGTTATAATTTCATATAAATACCAAAATAAACAACAAAAGTGTTATAATTTTAATAAGTACCAAAGTGTCACAACAAGTCTAACATATAAAACACAAACAAATTATTCGACGAACCATCATCTTCATTCCCCTCGTTTCCTCCTTGATCTTTCCTACAGGCCAGGTTGTTGAGCATTGCCTGAAGATTTTCCAACAACATAATAAATAACAACTTATATAAACTTATAAGTAAAACTATCAAACATAAACAAAAACTACCAAACTACATTGCCATTTCTTGCACTTAAATACAAGAAATGCCAAAAGTACATTGTTATTTCTCGCACTTGGGACATAAACACAATTACCAAATTAACATGCATTTATTGATGTCAAAGTACATTGTTATTTTTAAACTATGGACAAAAAAACAAAGTACATTGATATTTTTTATACTTTGAAGATAATGTAACATACACGTTCAGTTATCGTGTTTTGTTAATTTTAAAATGAATATTATTAAATAATATATGGATTTGAGCATTGAGTTCTAACAAGATAGTTTTATGAGAATTGAAGTAAAATTATGTTTAGAATCACTCAGAAAAGTATTGGAAGTCTTATGATATTTCAATCAAAAGTTAAATATTGAAATTAACGAAAATATAAAGTTGGAAATAAGTAAAAATAATGTTATTGAAAATTGTAGATTATCTCTTTAGAAACATTTAGGCAAAACCTCATCGAAATCCTAGTTATAACGAAGAAGTTATGATCAATCGAAGATCTGCGATAAAACCGGCAAAACACTATTTAGCGTAAAAAGTGAGTTTTCATTAAACTACTTTTTAGCTTTAGTAATCTAAATGAAAGTCGTAGTATTCGTTAAACCGAGAATTCTCATAAAAATAACGTCCAAATCTGACTTCGTATGAGGAAGTTATGATTTTAGTAAGTTTCGGTATAGCAGTATACAGCTAAATACTCGAAATAAATATCGAGTGATTGTTAGCCGAAACAACCTAAACGAGAATCGAAGGTCTCGTCAATACTAGTACAACGGTAAAAAAAAAAAAAAAAAGACAGACAAAAAACGGACGTTGGATGAAGAAGTTATGAATTTTTAACGGATTTTTTTGTCTCGGTATGTTAAAAATAATAATATTAAAAATAAAGTCAAAATTAGCCAACAGAGTCTTTACGAAAATTGTAGAAACGTCAAAAACGAAGCACGTATGCGAAAGTTATGAAGTTTTGAAAAATTGAGCACACAATCCAAGAAGCTTCGCATACTAGGCTCGGACTCAGCCACGTAGCACCTTCTCATGTGAGACGCGTGTCTGGTCCGTGGCATGACCGAAGCGACCCACGTCGCCCTTCCCTTGCGAGCCACCCCGAGTCCAAGCAGGTGAGTCATCCGAAGTGTAGGTCCAGTCTGAAGCTGACGCGTGTCTCGGCCTCGCTTCCGACGCCTGGCCCCTTGCATATCTGACGTGTGTTCCACCCTTCCCCCCCCCCCCCCCCCTTCGACTAAAGCCTCGCCTATATAAAGAGGGTTCGAACCCTCCTGATAAAGGTTACCAAATTTCACACTTTTCACCCCTAAACCCATTTTTAAGCTATTTCAACATCCCCCTAAGCCCCGGGATCATACCTAACACCTGAAAAACGTCCCGAAGTGACCGAAGACCCTGATAAATTTATCTTTTCGGTTTGAAGCTCAACCCTCACAAGGCCCGATTTTCAATAAAACTCCCGGTTTTCATCGAAGAAAGTTAATTATAGAAACGAAGTGCTGCCCAAATTACTATTTTAACCTCCGGTTATTTCACGGTGAGTTCAATTTATAGGAACAATTGTATGTTATGTGTTATATGTGTAATATGCTTTCTCGTGTTATTATGATAATGAGCTATACCTTTGACCACAAAGTGAATGACTAAGCATCACTTGGGTATTGGCATGTAGCCTTTGAGCATGAAGTGAATGAGTAAGCATCACTTTGGCACTGACAGAATGCTAGATATGGCTGAAAGCCTGTAAATTCTAGCAAAATGTTAACTCATAAATTATTTATTTTCTGTGCCACTTGGGCTAAAGTCTTATTGATGTATATCAAGTTGAAATTGTTGTATCTCATTGATTGTAAATCTTTGAATCAGATCATTTGTTGATATGGAAAGCTTGACACGTGGTTAACATATGTCTTTGTTGTTCTTTGTTCCTCTTTGCTTCTGTTATATTGGTATATATATGGTATAACGTTATATTATATCTATTTTTGAACTCACTAAGCGTCACCGCTGATCCCTCTCAGTGTTTAACTATTGCAGGTAATAAGGATCCGATATAGACACATACTGTTGGAAGATTTAGAATAGTTAATAATATTACTTTTGTATTTAGTGATCGTGTATGTATAAAATTATAATTTCCTGGGTAGTTATGTAATATACTAAAACTTAGTCGGTTTGTATCCAGTCTTTTGTAATTAAACTATCAATGTAAAATATTGTTTATGAATATGCATGTAGCATGTTTTGAAATAATATGATGTAGTTTTAGAGAGGGGTTCTCTCACATAAACATAATTATAAACACAATTACCAAATCAACATGCATTTATTGATCATTATATAGATATATGAGACTTTGAAATTAAATAGTCTACTTTTTTGTATTAAAGAACCTTAAATACAAGAAATACCAAAGTACATTAATCTACAACTTAATTTCATGTTTATTTTTAATGTTTGAACTTGTGGACGTCAAATTTTTTATTTATGTATGTATGTATGTGTAGGAAAACAGGAAAAAGATGAAAATTTTAGAAACTAGTTGATCCGAAAGTCAAACCAATCAAACCAAAAACCGGTTACTATACCGGTTCAACTAGGGGTACAACCGAGCCAAGCTATCCGTGAGCTACTCATGATCAACTCATTAAAATCTCGACTCGAAACTGATTCTAAATGTGTCCGAGCCGAGCTCGAGCTTTATATTAAGCTTGTTTATAAAACGAGCTCGAGCTCGAGCCTATTTCGCTAAGCTCGATTAGGCTTGCGAGCCTAAACGACCCTATACATAATATAATTTATTATTATTTCTATATATTAAAATAAAAACATATTTAGGGAATTAGGGATTTAGCGTATTAGTTAACGAGCTTCTTAACAAGATCGAACTGTGCTTAAGCTTATTTAGGCACTTTAGACAAAAAAAAATGAGTTGAGCTTGTATAATTCATTACGAGCTCAAGTAGAGCTCAGTACAAAAAAGCTCGAATCGAGCTGAGCACGAGCTCAAGCCTTGTATAACTTAAACGAGCCCGAGTCGAGCTTAACCAGGCTCCAGCTCGTCTCGACTCATTTTCTGCTCTAGGTTCGACTAAAAAACCGTTTTTTAAAACATTGTAAATAAACACCTGACTAAACCGTTGCACCAAGGTACATATCGAACCTGAATTTTAGTGAAAAAATAAATGTACGCCTTAACAACTGAATTAGGATATATTTTTTGTTATTTAACCATTGCTAAATTAATATAATATGTATTAATCACTATATTTTTTGCTTTTTTATTTTGTTAAACAAGATAAGGATTCCAAAACCTTCCATATGGCGGTTTGGAGAACCCTAGATAGGGTTTCTAGAATGTTCTTGATCGCTGATAAGGATAAAGATTTGAATTGGATTAAAATAATATTATTTTAAATTCAAATCAAGATTTATCCTGGAGATCCCCTAAATATAAATAGGGTCCCTTAGCTTTCAAATTTGGTTCATACCGTTTGAAGGTCCATAGGAATGAAATTTCTATCCCCTCTCATCTTTCCTCTTGTCTTTTAGTTTTACTAGTACAAAATTGACCAATGGCCATGCAAAAAACCTCTCATTATAAACATTTTACTATGGTTTTTTTTTCATTCAATGTGAAAGGAAATTTCGCATCATTAAATGTAAGTGATGGTGACATTTAATTGTAGTGATTATAACCCATAAAAGTCGTCACCATAGGGTACCAATTTTTGTAATTTTTTCAATTATTTTTTATAACCGTCACCATAAACTACTTTTCCCTCACAAGTTGTTTTGTTTTTGTTAGGAATAAATTCCTTAATGATTGATTAGATTCAGAACACGTAAAGTAATAATACAACGATGATTCAAAGGTGTTGAATGATTAACAGTCACGCCTCGGAAGAACTCTATGAAGAATTGCTACTTTAGAGGCGTGATTAAGGTTACAAAGTAAAAGATAAGAGTTAACAAAAATACAATGCATGCAAGCATCTTAAATACTCTAACCCAATTAAATACGGTGGACAGGCCCAACCGTTTACATAAAAGACTTAAACAAAAGCCTAATGACGCAACACTATAATCCCAACAATCCCCCCCTTTGTGTCAATTGAGGTGAGAGTCCTTCAGTTCAGAATCCTCTTTTGTACTTCAAAAACTTTAGGAATTACATTCAACAGTGCCTTGCGAACCTGGATATACCAACAGATCATATCCGAAAAGCACTTTTTGGCACTAGCACTGTTGCCTCTGAACTTATTGGTCATACTCAGAACATGCCCGAGACAAGATGTAGAGTACAAGTGTTTATCCTCAAGGAACAAGAAAACCTTGTGATAATCAGAGTCATTTCGTTCACATGCCTGGAACATCATATACCAACTTTCCTTGTAGATCTTTCCCAGTTTCAGCTTTTCAAGATCTTCAGGAGCTTGTTTGGGAACAACTGAAGGCTTCCTTCGCAGAATAGCAGCAATCTCAACATCCATTGTACCCACTTCTTGAATGTATGAGATGATCATCAGTTTAAGATGGTTGATCACAGGTTCATACTTTTGCTCTTCACGAATAAGTAGATTGTAGAGCATATTCCAGTCATAAGGATTGATACACGGCAGATCTACGAGAGTGAACTCACAAACATGGCTTGCAGAACCTCTGACAACTTTGAATTTGGCATTTGGGAAGATGTAGTCTCGATAGGTCCAGTAAACTTTATTGTCGTGATCTTGCTCGCACTCCAGGTCTCATACTGAGGCTTCATATATTTGAGGTAAAATGCGAACAGAAGTTGATCAGCTCCATTGTCATTTAAGGGAACGTTCACAACTTTGATGAAAGAGCGAAACTTGAAAGCTTTTGGAGTCATTAGAAGATCAAGTTGTAAGTGCTGATTGTTTTGATGTTCAAAGGACACAACAGTCTCTAACCAATATTGGCTTGGTATGTCAACAATTTCATATTGAAGACGCTTCAGAGTCCATGCAAGGAACAAAAGCTTTTTGCTCTCAAGAATGACATGGGCTTCATTTTCAGCTTTCTCCTTGGCTTTAGCTTTGCGAATGATACGTTGATGTTCACCCGTCTCAGCTTCGCGAGCTTTTCGCCTTTTCAATTCAGCTTCATAAAGCTCTTCCTCTTCTTCATTATCAATGATGGCATCATCAGAGAAAAGTTTCTCTTTACCCTTTGGCTCTGTTTCGCTTTTGACAACTGGCACAGGCTTGACCGCAGTTGGCTTTGGTTTCGCAACAGTTAGCTTTGTTGTTGGATTTTTTGGCTTTGTTTGATCCCCCTTTGTTTTGGAATGCTGGAGGATTCTGAAACACCTTCCAAACGATGAAGAATAGCGAACACAGGTCATAGCTTTTCTCCGAGATGTTTCCGCACATTAAGGGGAATCATCAAGTCCCAGGCTTCAATAAGATCTGAGAGCAAGGTAACTCAAATGTCATGAAGTAGTTGAATTGTCCTCGGCTCTGAAATCAACCCTACTCAAACTCCTACATATAAAAGATTTCCTTTAATTACCCTTTCATACTCATAACCCATTACGGGTCAACTTTGGTCAAAGTCAAAGTCACAGTCAACACACTGGTCAAAGTCAGCCTTCTGGTCAAAGTCAACCTCCTAGGTTGACTCAACTCGTCAAGTTGATTCATCAACTCGTCGAGTTCCATGAATCATAAACCTTGAAATCGCGATCCAACTCGTCGATTTCCTCCTATCCACATAATCAGGACTTCTCCAGTCAACTCGTCGAGTCATCCTTGAATTCATCAAGTTTTTCTTCCCTTTACAGAATCGGGACACTTCGACCCAACTCGTCGAGTTCCTCTATCGACTCGACGAGTTCTTCAGTCCGTTAAGCCATCATAATAGATTAAGCTCTATACTCCATCTACATATTGAAAATGTCCTTTTAAGGGTAAAGTTTCCAACTTTACCCGTTAATAGCCTTCCTTAATAGATTTAGCTTATACCCCAACTCCTTAAGACCTAGATCTTGATCCAAAAGCCATTTATACTTCAAGTTAAGGCCTATAAACTGAGATCTAGACCCTAGATGCTACAAGACCACGTAAAGTATCTGACTTTCTCTCCATGCATGGCCTTTTGCAGCTTAAAAGGACAAAATGACATCCTAAAGCTTGCATGGAGCTTCAATGGACATAAAGTTTGCACCTTTATGCCATGAAGTCCCTATAAGGTCCTAGATCTGGAAGTATACTCACTTGGGACGTCCAGTTCCCAAGGACCATGCTACTTGGACCAAAAAACTCAATAAAAATGAGGAGGAAGAGATCTAAGTAATCATTAAGCAAGTTTGAGACTTGCTTACCAGAAAATGTTGCAAAAGAAGTGAAGTTTCTGGATCTACTCTCTTCTACTTAAGTCCTCAAGCTTCTTCTTCTTCTTTTTCCACAAGCTTCAAATGCACAAGTTTTCCCTCAAAATTGAATCACAAGCTCACACAAGGCATTAGGGTTTTGAGATTTAGGGTTTGGGACTTAGAGGTTGTAAATGAGGCCAGCCTTTGGAGGTTAAGGTGTTTAAATAGGGTGCTAAACCCTGAAAATTAGGGTTTCAATCTGCCAGTCCTACTCGTCGAGTTGAGGCTCTCAACTCGTCGAGTAGACTTTACATGCCGCGTCCAAATTCCATTCCTACTCAATGAGTTTGGGGCCTCCAACTCGTCGAGTTTCCATCAAAAAGTGAATAAATTTTTGAATTAAATACATACCAGGAATCGGGCATTACAAATCTCCCCACTTATTTTAGACTTCATCCTTGAAGTCTGTTGCGTCTGGAAATAGCTCTGGTTAGTGCTCCCTCATCTCGTCCTCCGGATCCCACGTCCATTCTAAGCCCTTACGATGTTGCCACTGCACCTTCACCAACTCCACCCTCTAGTTCCTCAGATCCTTCATCTTCCAGTCGAGGATGGCTACTCATCGATCGATGTAGTGCAAGCTGTCATCCGCCTGGATATCCTATAAAGACACCACGACAGATTCATTTACCAAGCACTTCCACAGCTGGGAGACATAAAAGGTGTTGTGGATCTGAATAAGCTCGGCTGGCAGATCCAGTTGATACACAACACGGCCCACCTGGGACAATACCTTGAACAGACCAATGTATTTGGGGCCCATCTTTCCCCGCTTCCTGAACCAAATGACACCTTTCCAAGGTGACACCTTCAGGAGGACCATATCTCCTACCTGAAACTCCAGATCTGATCGTCGTCTGTCGGCGTAGCTCCTCTGCTGACTCTAGGCTGTCTGGAGCCTATTTCGGACTTTTTAGATCTTCTCTGACATCTTGAGTACCACTTCGGCACTCCCCATGATCCTCTGTCCAACCTTACCCAAACATATTGAGGTTCTACACTTCCTCCCATAAAGCATCTTGAAGGGAGGACGGTCGATGCTGGCCTGGTATCTGTTATTGTAGGAAAACTCTGCCAAGGGAAGGTAGGTATCCTAGCTACCATCAAAATCTAAAATGCACGCCCACGGCATATCCTCTAAAGTCTGGATGGTCCGCTCGCTCTGACCATTTGTCTGCATGTAACATCTTGTTTAAAATATAGCGATTTAAATAATAAATCGGAACCCCGAGATGTAGTTTTTATTATTCTTTTATATTATTCTAGCCCAAAATCAGATAATAATTAACAGGGTTGATTTCGGAAAGCCAACTGGCAAGCTTTGGAATCTGCAGGGGCTAAAAGTTTATTTCTGGGATTTAATTTGTGAAGATTTTTAGGAGTTAGGGGCTGTTTGGTAAGATTTGGACTTTAATGGAAAGGATATTGAAATGTTGAGGGCTAAATGGTAATTTCTGGACTTAAAGTGAAAAACATTTATGGGGGAGGGACCAAAAGTGTAATCTGTTATATATATATATATATATATATATATATATATATATATATATATATATATATATATATATATATATATATATATATATATATATATATATATATAAGTTTGGGAGTGGAGACAGGGTTTAAACCTGCAACCCGTCACACCCTCCTCGTCGTATGCTTATGGGAAGAAACCCTAACCCTAGTGTATTCTATAGCCGCCACCACCTTATCTCCCCCATCCCAGCACCGCCATTCCCTTGGTTGAGCCACCATCACAACCATTTCCTCTACCGGCGACGTCCAGCGCTGAAAACGGAAGTCTCCGAGGCCGGAGCATCTGTGAGCAATCACCGCCATCATCCCTTCGCCACCTTTCTTCTCCTTCTCTTTTTTTGTTGTTGCTGCTGCTCGCAAGTCGGAGTCGCTGCTTCTTCTTCCCCGCTCTTTGGTGCAGCGTTTCAGCCACGACGGCCACCTCCGCAGCTCCGAGCAGTTGCCTTTGTGCTCCGGTTGCCGCTTGCAACCCAAAGTGGATGAGGTGGGTGTTTGCTTCAAAATGAAATCATGTATGTAGACTGATGCTTCAGCATGAAGTTTTGGGATGCTCATTTGGCCTGAATTAAACCCAAGAAACCACCATGGCTGCCAACCATGGTGGCTGCCGCCACTAGTCTCTTTTCTGGCATCCTTAGCCGTCGTATATGGGTGGTTGTGAGTGTGATATAATGTTTGTGTGCGTGTGCTCTGCTTGTAAGCGGTTGTGGGAGTGATTCTTGGCCGAAATTCTCGAAGAACAGCCACTACCACCACTATGAGATGGTGGCTGCCACCATGTGCCGCCCTGTGTGTGTGCTTTTGCTATGTATTTAGGTGTGTAGCTTAGTGTGTGTTTGCGTGAGTTTGGATATCATGTTGTAACATTATAATCGATCGAAATATTAAGAAATCTCATAACCACCACCGTGAGGTGGTGGCTGCCGCCTCCTACTGCCACTGGACGAATTGTCGTGTGGCGGTGTGCTTTGCCTGGTTGTGTTGATTCGTTTGGGATGCATGAAACCCTAGTGGGCCCAATGAGGCCATAATGATCCCAAGGAAACCCTAATTGACCTAATAAAACCCTAATGGGCCCAATGAGGCCCAAAGTGACCTAAAAGCCCAACCAATTGACTAATGGGCTAGTATTGGGTAGGAAACCCTAATTAGGGTTTGGAAACCCTAATGGCTTAAAACCCTAATTTTAGGGATTGATCGGGACACACACGAGAATATTTAGTAGAGTTAAAATATTAATTAATGATCATTGGAAAATTAACCTAAGTCAATATTGGACTTAATGGATTAAGTCCCTAATAGGTTAAGTAAGAAACACTTGACCCTAATCATCATTTCATGTGAAAACCCTAATCTCACTCGGGTCTTGAATTGGGCCTTTCTTTTGGGCTTTGGTAATTGGGTTATTAATGGGCCATCCATGAACAAGCAAATAGACTAGAATAATTTAATGGGCTTTAGGGTAAGGTCCATATGAGGGTTTAGGCCAAATTTGTAAAATTGGGCCGTAGATGGGCCATAATTTGGGCCTTGATGATTATATGATATTGGGACATTAGAAATGCCAAATGTTTGGACTGGACTAAGTAGTTGGGCCTTTAATTATGACCATGTAAAGGTTTGGGCTCAATTTGGAAAATTGGGCCATGTGTTGGGCTTTGGCACATTACTTGACTTTTGGGCCTTTAGAGTGTGAGTTGGACCTTGGGCTTGGAACCCAATTATTAATTGGGTGTTGTTTGATGTTGGCAGTTAGAGAATCTGTCTACCAGCAGCTAGAGTTTAATCCGTGGGACTTCAGCAGTGCCAGGTGAGTTATCCTCACTATATCAATAGGGTCTAAGGCACTAAGGCCGGCCCTTTTTGTATTTGTATCTTGATTATGACATGATATGTTTATTGATTACATCCTGGTAGTTAGGATGGTGATATGCTTATGATTAGTGACCTGGTTAGGTCGGTGTCTTGGTTATAGGATGATGCTATGTTAGTGACCGGTTAGGTCTGTATCCCGGTTATTGGGATGTTGCTATGATTAGTGATCTGTTAGATCGTGTGACATCCCTATTTTCACGGCTAGAAAAGACATATTTTTGTTTATGCTTTATAAAAATCAGAGTAATTCTTTTAATAAAAATGTTGTGGAATTGTTCCCAGTAAAACATGATAAATAAGTTATCAAAGCATTTCCGAGGAAGTGTATTTTTTTTTCATTTTAAAACATTTGGGATGTCATCGTCAATACAGAAACATAAGCATAAACAAAACTAACATTCATTTACACTAGTGATCTACATCTCTTTAATATCTCAGTGTAATGTGACTTCATATCGACACTTGTGATATAGATAAACTAAGTGGGTCAGGTTGGGAAACCTGGTGAGTACATAGGGATTTCAATCACACAATGTTATATCGTATATATAATTTAGAACTCACAAAATATACAATTTCATCATATATACGTAAGCAATTCTTACCCCGCCCCATTAATCCTTACAACGAGACTATCCATACTCTCGGACCTTAAATTTTACGTATTACTTAACCCATAATCTCAGATCTAATTCCTGCTCTCAGATTAATAATTGTGCCCATTCCATACTCTCGGATTAGGGACAGGTATCTATGTGTAAATCCATTCTCCCGGATTAGCGACGAATGACTATGTCCTATCTATACTCCCGGACTGAGGACGACTGACTATATCTTAATCCATACTCCCGGACTAAGGACAATTGACTATGTCTTAATCCATGCTCCCGGATTAATGACGGTTGACTATGTCCAATCCATACTCTCGGACTAGGGACAATGATTGTGTCTAATCCATGCTCCCGGATCAATGACATATACTAAAGTTCTATTCTCTGAGTATAACTCACTTGTACTCATAAGAAAATACTACTCAATATTCCTCATAATTAATTTAGGTTTACTCTTTATCCTAAATCATCGTATATAACCAGGTATGTTCTTTAACATGTATTTCAGGCAACATCAATTAACTCGCTCATAAACATATAATTAATACTTCAATCAATATTGTATTAAAATCATGTTCATGAAAGGGACTATGCACTCACACATAAACTCTTCAACAAATATTTAATTCTTTAACATATATTTAATACTTTTATTAATACTTATATTAAAATCATGTTCATGAAAGGAACTATGCACTCACTTGATAAGGTGGTGATTCCGAACTCAGACAGCGCTTCGCTTCTAAAAAAATAATTTCCTTTGACGAACCTAGTATTATTACGACTAGAGTTTAGTCTATTATTCCCTGAGACTAATTAATAGTTTAGCTATTATTACTATTATATAAGCGTTAAACAATACTTATATAACCCATAATAATAGCCCAATTACTTATTATAAGTTCTTAATAACTTTACTATAATTAAATAAACGATATATTAAAAATAGTGTAGGCGTAGCTCGCCTACAGCGGATTTTATAGAAAACCGGGCTTTGCTTGGAGCAGCGTTCCCGATCTGAAAAGCTCTTCTTCTCGGAACCGTAAGCACTCCGGGGCTTCCGCCTCGTGCTAGGGAGGTTCCCTAGGCTTTTCGGGGGGTTTCGGGGCTAGAGAGAGGTTCTAGAGAGAGAGAGAGTAAAAAGAAGAAAGAATGGGAAAGGTGTGAAGAAAATGAGGGTGGGAGAGGTTCTATTTATAGGGTGAAAATTGCTGAACTTGGTGCGACATGTCACCATCTAGTGGCAAGACTTGGGGAGAAAGCAATGGCCAAGATTGTGCCACATCACCCATTTTCGCACAACACACTTCCGAATTCTAAAATCCGTAACTTTCACATACGACCTCCGTTTTTGACGTTCTTTATATCCACGCGTAGGTAAAAATAAGATCTACAACTTTTATTTTGACTCCGTTGGCTAATTGTCGACCGATCTTAAATTTAACAGTACGAGGAGATTATACTGTTAAATGTCCGCGTAAAATTCATAACTTCTACATACGGACTCTGTTTTCGTCTGTTTTTTTTACCGTTGAGTTCCTATTAATGAGATCTTCAATTCTCATTTAGGTCGCGTAGGCCAAAAACCACTCAAACTAAAATTCGAGTTTCGGGCCGTGCACTGCTATGCCAAATCTTAGAAAATTCATAACTTCCTCATATGAAGTCAGATTTGGGCGTTCTTTTTTTGTATGTTCTCGGTTTAACATATACTACAACTTTTATTTGGATTGATAAGGCTAAAAATTCCTTTATAAAAAATTCACCGGTGTCGTGTCGGTTTGGCCGTAAAACTTCAACGTGCCATAACTTCTTCGTTATAACTCGGATTTCGGCGTTCTTTATATGTACGAATCCCTTAAGACATATTATAAAACTTGGTTAAGATTTTTTATTCTAAATAATATTTTATCGAAAAGTCGTTTTCGACCCCTATTATCTCTAAATTGACTAGCCTAGATCTACGGGTGTTACAGATCGGCTTGATTGTTATATGATATGAGCTAGCGTATGATATTTATATGCATATGTTTGTTTTGTTGGGGGTTGGGTTGAGGCGGTTTTGCTTTGTGTTGTAGGCCAACATACCTGGCGAGCGGTCCGAATATGTTGTAGGCCCTGTGAGGCAGTCCAGTCATACCGAAAGCTCGAGAGTAGTCCAGATAGACTGTAGGCCCTACGACGCGGCCCATTCAGGCTGAAGGCACAATATGCCTGTTGTTCTGTACTTGTTATATGATATGGTTATATTTGTATGGCGTTGGTATTTTGGGGAAACTCACTAAGCTTCGGACTTACAGTTGCTTATTATGTTTCAGGTACTTCTGATGATCGCCGGAAGGCGAAGGCATGATCGTATAGCTCCTCATATCTCATGATTTTATGATTTTATTCTGGGGACACTCTGATGATTAAACTATTTTGAAAACAAACTTTAATAACTGAATGGTTTTAAATGTTTTAAAAAGTTTTAAATTGGCTTGAATTATTGGGATTTTACAAGTTGGTATCAGAGCCTTGGTTATGAATTGGAGGAACACTCATGTGAATCCAGTCTCAAATCAAGGAAAGATTTTCAAAATGATTTTAAATGGTTTTCAAAATAAGTAAAAGAGGATGTGAAGTGTATGATCAGCCGGAGCTAGTAAGTAGACCCCAAAATACCATATAGTTATTTGATATTGTGATATGTTAGAACAACATGCTAGTACTAGGCTAGGGATCTTCAGGAATTGCATGATAGAATTGCCTGATTACATGATGCATGCTAGTCTAGGGTTTTCCTTATATGAGATTGACACCATTACTGTAGTTGCTTGTGTATGTATCACGACTATACATAATTAAGATCTTATAGCCTGAGAATGTTTGATTTGGCCTTCTGTTTTGTTCTTGTTGATTAGGGACTTAGGGTAGGATCAAATATTCGAAAGTCTATAGGGTCCAGTGTTATGTATGGCTAGCATACACTAGTGCTACAGGGTTGGTGGAAGTTTCATGGATGGGTGGGTTGTGTGAGGCCGGGAGGCTAGTTACGAGATATTTAGCATTCCTCTAGGAGTGAGGATTGAGCGCTCTCCATGATTATGTATATTGTTAGGGCGTTGTGATGATACTTGAGATAAATATGGGTAGGTGTGGAAGGTAGTATGGGCCCGTACTACTGAAAGCAAAGGACCCATACGCATATCAAGGAAGTCACAACCCCTGGGGTTTGGTTGGGAGTTGGTCCCGTATCATTATATGGGTTATCAAAGATCTTTCTGGTGTCTTGCCAGAATGGTGGTTACGAGACGTCTTGAGACCGGATCCAGGTTAGGATCGGGAGCTAGCAGCTAGGATCGGCCAACATTGTTAGAGGACCGTGTCAGTGAGATCATCTGGGAGGAGGTGATCGAGTTTGTCTGGGGACAGTTACCAAAGATGTTTAGGTCTATTAAGACTGCCATGGCTTAGTATTTCGACGAGCGCTATGCAACCATTGTTGAGACGGTTGCCGCATCAGCTTCAACAGTTGTAAAGTCGGTAGGGGGAGGAGCTAGTCGGGCTTTCTAGTATCGGTACTTCGATAATGCGAAGCCCTGACCTTCGGTAGGGTTTAGGACTCAGTTATAACCATGAGGTGGCCATTTGATGTGGAGGGATGTTGCTTCACATGTTCATGTGCTACTGATTAGAAGGTCAGGCACAATCTGAACATGCTGAGGTTCGGGGCGAAATCACCGGTGGGAACTTGTTACTAGGATGTATTCCGATGAGCAGACAACTGCAATTACTTGGGATCGGGGAGATGTTCAATACTCGATACATTCTACGGGTTGAGCAGGAGAGTCTAGCACATGAGTTTCAAGATTTGAGGCTTCGGGAGTTTTACTCGAGGTCGGAATGTGAGTCGCGAGGACTCTGGAAAGGAGTGACGATTATGTTCAGTTGGGGTTTTGTAGATGGAAGTAGAATGGTTAATTGGTGGATTGGAATGTCGTTTTATAAGGCAAGGATTGTGCCCTTTCAGTTATCGATCTCGAAGGAGTGAGCAGACTTAGGATCCCAGGATCAGGTTGTGTTCTAGCTTGGGTTAGTTAGTCGCAGGGGTTGGCGACAATATTTCAACATGGGTGAGCGCAGGTGGGTCGATGTCACATGACTATCTTGTGAGGCGTACGCAATTACCATTCCGAACCATAGGAGCTAAGATTCGATTCACCTTGGATCTCTTGCATCTGACGGTAAGGAGTGATTGTGCAGTTTATTGCACTTTTAGGACTGTAGACTATGTCTTGGGAGTAGTTATAGCCCAGTTTAGGGCAGAGGTTGTTTCAACTACTACAGTTTAGCTGTGGATGATCTAGCTGGTGAGTGAGTCAGGGTGCGAGACCCTGAATGATATGATTTCTAGAGCCAAGAGCGGGAGATTTGTTGGAGCACTTTGGGAAGAAGGGTGTTATATGGGAGGTCTACGGATAGGGTCCCACAGGATGGTTATTCAACATTGTCAGGATTCAGTGGTTTTAGTAACCGTTATTGACTGGCGAGGGAAAGCGCCAAGGGAAGTAGCTCGTTGTTGAGACATTAGTTGGAGCATCTATTTTTGGACTTCAAGATTTGGGTGTGGGATCATTCAAGCCTTAGGGACTGTTGGTTTCCCGAGGATTCAGGAAGTGTTCATCTAGTTATTAGAAGTGTGTGATCATTTGGGGTTGGCTAGTAAAGGAATACTAATTGGAAAGGTCTGGTTGTCATCAGATCGATCGTTGGAAAGTGAGAAGGATTGGGAATTCTCAAATTTTCATGTATTTTGAAGACTTAGTTGAATCTAAGTGGGGGAGAATCGTCTCGGAACGCAGAAGCATGATCGGTTTTGAAATTGGGATAAGTTTCGCATCATTTTCAGGAAGGAAGACAACCCTAGTGGCTGCTTGGTTTGAGTGTTGTGTGAGTTGGGAGTTCGGCAAAACTCCCCAGCATTTGAATCGCATCTTCTCGGTGCTTGATAGCAGAACTTGGGGAAATCAGGTTGGGATTATAGCCATGAATTAAGTTCAGTTGTGTGTTAGGTCGAGTACGTGTTCGACCGGTATGAAAAGTGTTGTAAGACTGCGGGGGTAGCCGTAGCATTCACTAGCGATCAGGTAGTATGAGAAGTGTTGTAAGTCTGTAGGTGTAGCCGTAGCATTCACAAGGTTAGCAGATAGTGATAGAGTGATGTAAGTCTGTGGGTATACAGGCAATATTCACAAGGTTAGCAGATAGTGCTAGAGTGATGTAAGTCTATGGGTGTATCCGCAATATTAACTAGGTTGGTAGATAGCACGAGCGCGTTGTTAGTACGCGGAAGGGACAATAGTACCCACCAGTTCGGGTGTGGCAGCGAGGATATGGAAATCCACGGATTGGCTTATGGGTTTCCCCAGAGAGATTAGACCTGGTTAAGCCAGTGATAAGATTGTAGGAACGTCACTACAATCATGAGATCAAGGAAGCAATGGATTTCTTAAGTTTGCTTGTAATGTAAGGCTACCATTGGTCATGTAGCGATCGCTTTTAGCCGTGGATTTGGTATGACGGGATTCGACGCATGGATCCGATCGGTTAGATCAGGGGGTTGTTAGAGTCGCAGTGGCATGATAACTAGTGGCAACTAGTTCCAGGGAAGGATTTCATTCGGAAGTCGTGTGAGGCAACTATGTGGGAGTTCTTTAGCTCCGCGACCGGGCCAAAACCTGGTATTTCAGATGATTGTTGAACGAATTGAGACCATAGAGGTCTCGGTAGATTTGGAAAGTATCCATGTGGCAGCATACTGCTTCAGGAAAATCAGTGTTCGGACAATTTCCGTGTTTAGGGCAGTATTGACGAACTGAGTCTCTAGGTGTATGAGAAGTACCTAGATGTTGGAACCCCATATATCAAAAGTTGAATAGCTAGATGAGAGACAAGCAGACCGGGCATGATGTAAGACTACAGTTATTCTGGTAGTATTCAATTATCGTAATTGATTCGATGATGATAGATTGTTAGGCTATTATGATCTGATGGACCAAAAGGATTGATGGAGCCATGAGTGGAGATATAGCTAGGGCAGTTAGTACTAGTAGGAGTTTCCTTCGGGAATCGTGTGAAGCGACTGTAAGATAGTTGGTTGGTTCAGCAACCGGGCAGGAGAATCTTATATTCCAGATGAGTTTTATATCAAGTATAAGTGTATTGCAGGGAAAGCTGGTGTGTGGCTCTGTCCTCTAGTGGGAACCTCAAGTTATCAGAAGTGAGTAGTTAGTTGAGAGTTAAGTGCAATGGATTCGTCTATGATTCGGTGTGGGCGGTCTATCAAGGAGTCAGACTGTCTCGAGACTTCAGATTTTAGATTGAGTAATGTGATCATAATGCATGGAATTCGTCCATTTTCGGGTTTTAAAACCATATTAGGGTTGGTTTCGGTTGCCTTGGAAAGGCTAGGGTCATGCTTGGGATTGTACTTCAAGTTGTTTGGCATGTAAGGAATGAGAAGAAATGATTTCGAGGATGAAATCAAATTTAAGTAGGGGAGAGTTGTAACATACCGTTTAAAATATAGCGATTTAAATAATAAACAGGAACCCTGAGATGTAATTTTTATTATTATTTTATATTATTATAGCCCAAAATCAGATAATAATTAACAGGGTTGCTTTCGGAAAGGCAAATGGCAAGCTTTGGAATCTCCAGCGGCTAAAAGTTTATTTATGGGATTAAATTTGTGGAGATTTTCAGGAGTCAGTGGCTGTTTGGTAAGATTGGGACTTAAATGGAAAGGATATTGAAATGCTGAGGGCTAAATGGTAATTTCTGGAATTAAAGTGAAAAACATTTATGGGGGAGGGACCAAAAGTGTAATATGTATATATATAAGTTTGGGAGTGGAGACGGGGTTTAAACCCACAACCCGTCACACCCTCCTCATCGCATGCTTATGGGAAGAAACCCTAACCCTAGTGTATTCTACAGCAGCCACCACCTTATCTCCCCCATCCCAGCACTGTCGTTCCCTTTGTTGAGCCACACCCACAACTAACTCCACTACCGACGATGTCCAGCGCTGAAACGGAAGTCTCCGAGGCCGGAGCATCTGTGAGCAATCACCGCCATCATCCCTTCGCCACCTTTCTTCTCCTTCTCTCTTTCTGTTGTTGTTGTTGCTCGCAAGTCGGAGTCGCTGCTTCTTCTTCCCCATTCTTTGGTGCAGCGTTTCAGCCACGAGTGCCGCCACCGTAGCTCCGAGCGGCTGCCTTTGTACTTCGGTTGCCGCCTGCCACCCAAAGTGGCTGAGGTGGGTGTTTGCTTCGCGATGAACTCATGTGTGTAAACTGTTGCTTCACCGTGAAGTTTGGGGATGCTTGTTTGGCATGAATTAAACCCGAGAAACCACCATGGCTGCCAACCATGGTGGCTGCCGCCACTATTCTCTTTTCTGCCATCCTTAGCCGCCATATATGGGTGGTTGTGAGTGTGATATAATGTTTGTGTGCGTGTGTTTTGCTTGTAAGCGGTTGTGGGAGTGATTCATGGTCGGAATTCTCGAAGAACAGCCACTACCACTACCGTGAGGTGGTGGCTGCCACCATGTGCTGCCCTGTGTGTGTGTTTTTGCTATGTATTTAGGTGTGTGTAGCTTAGTGTGTGTTTGTGTGTGTTTGGATATCATGTTGTAACATTGTAATCGATCGGAATAGTAAGAAATCTCATAACCAACACCGGCCGCCGTGTCGTGTGGTGGTGTACTTTGCCTTGTTGTGTTGATTCGTTTGGATGCATGAAATCCTAGTGGGCCCAATGAGGCCATAATGGGCCCAAGGAAACCCTAATTGATCTAATAAAACCCTAATGGGCCCAATAAGGCCCAAAGTGACCTAAATGCCCAACCAATTGACTAATAGGCTAGTGTTGGGTAGGAAACCCTAATTAAGGTTTGGAAAACCCTAATGGCTTAAAACCCTAATTTTGGGGATTGATCGAGACACACACGGGAATTATTTAGTAAAGTTAAAATATTAATTAATGATCATTGGAAAATTAACCTAAGGCAATATTGGACTTAATGGATTAAGTCCCTAATAAGTTAAGTAAGAAACACTTAACCCTAATCATCATTTCATGTGAAAACCCTAATGTCAGTCGGGCCTTGAATTGGGCCTTTCTTTTGGGCTTTGGTAATAGGGTTATTAATGGGCCATCCAAGAACAAGCAAAAGGACTAGAATAATTTAATGGGCTTTAGGGTAAGGCCCATATGAGGGTTTGAGCCCAATTTCGAAAATTGGGCCGTAGATGGGCCATAATTTGTGCCTTGATGATTATATGATATTTGGCCATTGGAAATGCCAAATGTTTGGACTGGACTAAGTAGTTGGGCCTTTAATTATGACCATGTAAAGGTTTGGGCCCAATTTAGAAAATTAGGCCATGTGTTGGGCTTTGGCCCATTACTTGACTTTTGAGCCTTTGGAGTGTGAGTATGACCTTGAGCTTGGAACCCAATTATTAATTAAGTGGTGTTTGATGTTGGCAGTTCGGAATCTGTCAACCAGCAGCTGGAGTTTAATCCGCGGGACTTCAACAGTGCCAGGTGAGTTATCCTCACTATATCGACAGGGTCTAGGGCACCAAGGTCGGCCCTTTATGTATTTGTATCTGGGTTATGGCATGAAATGGTTATTGATTACATCTTGGTAGTTAGGATGGTGATATACTTATTCTTGGTGACCTAGTTAGGTCGGTGTCCTGGTTATAGGATGTGCTATGTTAGTGACCGGTTAGGTCTGTATCCCGGTTATTGAGATGTTGCAATGATTAGTGATATGTTAGATTGGTTTATGTATTTGTATCAACATGTCACTAACATATCAATAGGGTTTAGGGCACCAAGGCCGGCCCTTTATGTATTTTGTTGGATTAGTGTCTAAGTCCATAACTATTTTGGTATGTACTTGACCCGATGGTGCAAGGTCCTTTTGGGTTGCCTTCACCAAAGCAACTTGATAGGATGAATTATGGAGAGAAAGGATTAAATATGATTTATTAATATATTATTGGAAAAAAATATTAAAGGAGAAATCATATTGTTTAATTAATATTAGTCAATAATTAATTGGTAATTAGTTTTGTGACTAAAAGAGATTAACTAAACTTAAGTGACTGGAATTGTAATTATAAGATAATTGCAATTTGGGCCATGGATTGCCTTTTATTATAAGGTGGATGAATTCTATGGGGGAAGCCCATATGAAATCGTCCAAGGCTTTGAGAAAAGGGCTCCATGGGTTGCTTAGGGCTTAAGCATCCAAATTAGGGTTTCCTTGTTAGATAACCCTAATTGCCTCACTATATATAGATCCCTTAAGGACCAAAAACGTGGACAAACATCTTGCTAGGGTTTTCACATGGTTTTGCCAGCCTCCATCCTCTCTCCTCTTCGTCCTCTTGCTTATGGTGTTTGTGAGCCATTAGAGGAGTGACACTTGTGACTCTAAGCCTTCCAAAGTCAATTCAAGGAGGAATTGGGATTGTTATTACTACATGACAATCAAGGTAATATCTTAAACCTAATTATATGTTAATATCGATTTCCATATGATAGAATTAGGGTTTATAGTCTTGGATAACTTGCATGTACAATAGAGAAACCTAGATCCAAGCATGAGGGTTTGTATAAGCACATAGGATGTCTTATGACAAAAACCCATCAGTGGTATCAGAGCCTAGACTGGTTTCAATTGTATTGATGCATTACATGTCCAAAAAATTCAATTTTTGGTGTTCTGAAGGCTGGACTCGCCGAGTCCATGCAGACTCGACGAGTCCAAGCTTGACTCGACGAGTCAACTCGTCAGATGGAGGGTATTTTGCGATTTCTTGCTGTTTTTGCTTATGTATTGTTACCTTATCATATTAGATCAATATAAATCTGATTATATATATATATATATATATATATATATATATATATATATATATATATATATGACTATATTTTAGATATAATTGAAGATATTTATCAATTAATAAGATAATTTTTTCCTTATGTGATAATTGATTAATTATTTTGACTAAATTGATAAATTGTTTTGCAAGAAATCATTAAATAAATCAAATATGGATAATTATGTAATTAAATGTTAATTTAAATTATTTGTTATTTGATTCTTGTGCTTTGAAAAGTTTCATATTTTCCCCTTAGGTTTTATAGTTTAAATTTGAACCCAAAATTTTTGTTGTTTTGAAATTTAAATAGTTAAAACCCTAATGTTTTGAAAAAGGTTTCAAAACTTGCCCTCAAGTTTTGGAATTTAAATTTAGATTAAATGGTTTAATTTTGATGTATATTTAAATTCTAAACCCTAATGTTTTGAAATGTTTCAAAACTTGCCCTCAAGTTTTGGAATTTAAAAGTTGATTAAAAGTTTAATTAGGAATGTTAAATTCTAAAACTCTTGTATTGTTTTAAAAATGTTCAAATCACACCCTTATGGTTTTATTAATTAATTAAGGTGTATAATTAAAGGAGGTTTAATAAATCCATAAAAGTTTAGGTTTACAATTTAATTGAATTAAAAGTATAATTGTTAAATTAGACCACCTAGTATTTTGAAAGTATAAAATACACCCTATACTATATATAACATTAAAAGTCTAAGAAGAGGAATCAAGAATTGAAGAAATGGTTAAATCAGAAAGTCAATCATACTTCGTTCCAAAACAAGTCTTAGAATTAAGATTGTGATATTGAGTGATAAGTATTAAGAAGGTTTATAGCATTCATCAAATGTGGAAAAGTTGTGATGTCTTGGATAAGACAAAGACCAACTAGGACCAATTTATGAAATGTTTTAATAAAAACTACACTAACTCTTGAATATTTGGTTGTCAAGAAATGGTTATTGACAAGAGAATATGTCAAGGAGTCAGTGGGAGTCTTAATGGTCTTGAAAGGTTTCTAGAACAAATCAAATAAACCTTATCGATCATCACTAGCACACGAGTTGAGGTTTACAACCTATCGTGATGACATTATATTATTTCCGTGCCAATCCAATCGAGTTAATTATGCATGTGAGTTCTATGAGTTCTCATTTTGAACACATAAAAGGCAAAGCACCTTAATCAATGAAAGGTACATTGATAGGAAAGGGTGAGCTGCTTAACTACTTGGAAGACATGGTGGGCAGCTGTGCTACCATAAGGCAAGAAATCAAGATTAAGAAAGTTTGGTCCATATGAGTTTGAATTTGTCGTATACTTTAGTTTTAACAAATTCACATGGATAGGAACACATACACCGTTTAAATCTAAGTGTCATAAGATTTCCTCCTTCATGAAAATGATTGTGAGGAAATGCTTTCACTAAGAGAGATTTTAAGAAGATAGTGATTGTAAAATTGCATTCTCGAATTCGATTATGGTTACAGTATCCCTTTCCATAATTTGAATTGTGAGGTTTGGCAAAGGTGTATAAGTTCAAGAAGCCTTGATACAAGATTATCAAAGCACTAAGTATTAGAAACATGAACTTAAGAAATTCAATAAGCCTTGTTTTTCTGAAAGTTAAGATGTTTATGAATACATGTCGAAGCTAGTGGGAGCATGTTTATGAATACATGTCGAAGCTAGTGGGAGCATAAGTGTTATGTTTTATAATAATCATCATGATAGTGGGTGCATAAATGTTATGATTGTATGATTATTAAGGCACGTATTGCAAGTTGGCAATATTAATTATAGAAAACAAGAGTTATACCTTGCAAAGTCGTAAGGGTTGTAAATTTGTTTTGCTATAATTAAGGGAAAGAATATTATGCTTCATTTCAAATCTAAAGGATTAGGTTGAGAAATGTTAATAAATTTAGTCAAAGGTACATAGTGTGTTCTTAAAATTTCGATTATGATTACGGCATTCCTCTTCATAATTCGAATTTTGAGAACATAGCAAATGAAATATTATGGCGGAAGATTGATAAAGTATCAAATCTTTATGTAAGACATTATGCATTGTGTCCCATACGCTTCGGGTAAAGGATCAATTGAAAATGCTATAATATTTGACCATTCTAAAATTTTCCAAATGTCTAGCGCATTTAGAGGGAAAAGGGACTAGAATCGGTTTTGACTAAAATAATTAAACAACTATCAAAGAACAATTCAAGTTCGACGAGGATTGGTCGCTTGTGAGTAGTTGGAAGTATAGTATTGGAAAAAATGGAAATGTTTCCATATTGGATGGACCATATCGACATTATTACGAATAGATAAGATTCTATTAAGAATGAGTTGTCATATGGAAAATATGGAAGCGTGTCCATATTGGGAATTGAATATTGAAAATCTATGTCTAGATTAGAAACTTTTATGGAAAAGGATGTTCAAAGGAATGTACTTTGAGTGAGAGACATCATATCTAAGGAATTGTCTTGTAACAATCTTCGATAGAGGACTTTGTAATATCATTGGCAATAGTCTTTGTGACTTTGGTGCAGTGACATTACGAAAGGATCGGTGCATAAAGTGTTAGAATCTAGCATATTCTATAAGTGGCAAGTATTTGATACTCTTACACTTATGAAAAAGGATTTGGAGTTGTGAAATGACAATGGTTGGAAATGTGTTCAATTTGATCTATTTCTCAAAAGTAAGAACCATAGGTAAACATTGTGTGCATGCTAAGAGCATGGGACAAGTGTTGTAATTCAAGTAAGAAGTTGATTAACCGAAACGACAAATAATGAGTAATCGATATGGTGATAAATAAAAGGTGTTTTATTTATGCTCAAAGGGTTGAGGCCATATGGGATTAGTATTATTCTTGTGTTTCACTTTGCATGTTTTGACTTCCTGAATAATTTAATTGGTTAAGAACAGTCAAATTATTCGAACGGGCCACAGTCGTTCATATGTTGGAAGTAAGTATGAATGAAGACTGCCGTGAATTGGTGTGTGGATTGTCTAAAGAGCATTAGACATAAGCAAATGTTTGCTGCAACGTTCATGAGTGCTTATGAATGTGATTTGAGCATTGGATTAAACCCACGCTCACTTGGATCACTCCATGAATTGTATCATGAGTGATTGGTGAGACGATAACATCTTATATTCTTGAGACCGAGATGTGTGAGTTGTATCTTGCAAATCGGTTGCACATTGATAATTTGTAAATGCACTAGTAACTTGGTGTTATAAAACATATTGTTGTGTGTGATTCGGTGAGTGAGTGCAAGCAAGCATTGTATCAAAGTTTATCCGTTCCTTTTATCCAAAGTAGGATAAAAGCGATATCTTTGGGCCCCTCGATGATTTAGTGATGACAAATGTAAATGCTCGGCCGGGCTAGGGCTAATTTGATTTGTTCAATTAGTCAGTCGTCATAAATCGGGAATCGAGATATAGTACAAAGAGAATGATTAGAAATCATGTCTCATATGATATCTAGAATGGAGGAATATATGATCCCTTATCTAAAGGACATGCGTATCTAATAGGATCAGAGTTCACAACGGCTTTGGAAAGCTACGGTTGCAGATCGGGATCTGAAGTCATACGCATAATAGTTATTAGACTTATCCAAGTGGGAGACTGTTGGATTAGTGTCTAAGTCCATAACTATTTTGGTATGTACTTGACCCGATGGTGCATGGTCGTTTTCGGTTGCCTTCACCAAAGCAACTTGATAGGATGAATTATGGAGAGAAAGGATTAAATATGATTTATTAATATATTGTTGGAATAATATATTAAAGGAGAAATCATATTGTTTAATTAATATTAGTCAATAATTAATTGGTAATTAGTTTTGTGACTAAAAGAGATTAATTAAACTTAAGGGACTGGAATTGTAATTATAAGATAATTGCAATTTGGGCCATGGATTGCCTTTTATTATAAGGTGGACGAATTCTATGGGGGAAGCCCATATGAAATCGTCCAAGGCTTTGAGAAAAGGGCTCCATGGGTTGCTTAGGGCTTAAGCATCCAAATTAGGGTTTCCTTGTTAGATAACCCTAATTGCCTCACTATATATAGATCCCTTAAGGACCAAAAACGTGGACAAGCATCTTGCTAGGGTTTTCACATGGTTTTGGCAGCCTCCATCCTCTCTCCTCTTCGTCCTCTTGCTTATGGTGTTTGTGAGCCATTAGAGGAGTGACACTTGTGACTCTAAGCCTTCCAAAGTCAATTCATGGAGGAATTGGGATTGTTATTACTACATAACAATCAAGGTAATATCTTAAACCTAATTATATGTTAATATCGATTTCCATATGATAGAATTAGGGTTTATAGTCTTGGATAACTTGCATGTACAATAGAGAAACCTAGATCCAAGCATGAGGGTTTGTATGAGCACATAGGATGTCTTATGACAAAAACCCATCATATTTGTATCTGGATTATGGCATGATATGGTTATTGATTACATCTTGGTAGTTAGGATGGTGATATGCTTATTCTTGGTGACCTGGTTAGGTCGGTGTCCTAGTTATAGGATGATGCTATGTTAGTGACCGGTTAGGTCTGTATCCCGGTTATTGATTACATCTTGCTATGATTAGTGATATGTATTTGTATCAACATGTCACTAACATATCAACAGGGTCTAGGGCACCAAGGCCGACCCTTTATGTATTTGTATCTGCATTATGGCATGATATGGTTATTGATTACATCTTGCTATGATTAGTGATATGTATTTGTATCAACATGTCACTAACATATCAACAGGGTCTAGGGCACCAAGGCCGGCCCTTTATGTATTTGTATCTGGATTATGGCATGATATGTTTATTGATTACATCTTGGTAGTTAGGATGGTGATATGCTTATGCTTGGTGACCTGGTTAGGTCGGTGTCCTGGTTATAGGATGATACTATGTTAATGATTGGTTAGGTCTGTATCCCGGTTATTGGGATGTTGCTATGATTAGTGATATGTTAGATTGGTTTAACTATTCTATGATATGAGCTAATGTATGATATTTATGTGCACATGTTTGTTTGGTTGGGGATTGGGTTGAGGCGGTCCTGCTTTGTGTTGTAGGCCAACATACCCGGCGAGCGGTCCAGATAGGTTGTAGGCCCTGCGAGGCGGTCCAGTCATGCCGAAGGCTCGGGAGCGGTCCAGATAGACTGTAGGCCCTGCGAGGTGGTCCAGTCAGGCTGAAGGTTCAATATACATGTTGTTCTGTACTTGTTATATGTTATGGTTATATTTGTATGGCGTTGGTATTTTGGGGAAACTCACTAAGCTTCGGGCTTACAGTTGTTGATTATGTTTCAGGCACTTCTCATGATCGCGGGAAGGCAAAGGTGTGATCGTACAGCTCCTCATATCTCATGATTTTATGATTTGATTCTGGGGATACTCTGATGATTGAACTATTTTGAATTTTTTTTAATAACTTAATGGTTTTAAATGTTTTAAAAAGTTTTAAATTGGCTTAAATTATTGCGATGTTACATTGCAGGTGAAAATTGGTGCTAAAGTGCAGACGAGTACCCAACTCATCGTGAAATTTCTTCTAGAATCTGGAAGTGAACTGTACATCTCGGCTAGAAATCATAGAAACTGTCACTCAGTGCCAAGCTACTACCTATCTGATGTAAATGTCAGCCAGCTTCTCGGCCGAAATGCTCTCCTGGATCGGAATGAAATGGACCCTCTTGGTCAAACGATCCACGATGACCCAAATTGAATCCACTCCCCGTGTGGTCCCGAGAAGCTTCATGATGAAATCCATAGTAATATCCTCCCATTTCCACACATGGGTATCCAACGGTTGCGTCTTGTCGTGAGGTCTCTGGTGCTCAGCCTTGACCTTCCTGCAGGTCAGGCACCTCTGAACATACCAGGCTACATCTCGCTTCATGCAGATCCACCAGTAATCAGGACGAAGATCTATATACATCTTCGTTTCCCCGAGATGGATGGAAAGTCTGGACTTGTGCACCTCCTCCATCAGGATCTAGTGCACACCGCCTGCGTACGGAACCCACACTCTGTGGTGAAGTGTCAACAGCCTGTGGCTATCATAGTCGAAGAAGGAAATTTGGCCCACGATACACTCACTCTTCCAGTGTTCCTCCTTCATAGCCTCTTGTTGGGCCCCCTGGATCCGCTCCAAAAGCGGAGTCACTACTGTCATCCTCAGGAAGATGTCCCTGATCGAGGCTGCGAATGCTTTGCGGCTAAGTGCATCGGCCACAACATTGGCCTTACCCGGGTGGTAGAGGATCTCACAGTCGTAATCCTTCACCGCGTCCAACCAACACTGTTGCCTCATGTTTAGATTTGGCTGGTCCATCAGATACCTCAGGCTCTTGTGGTCCGTGTAAATGGTACAACAGACCCCATACAGGTAGTGTCGCCAAATCTTGAGGGCGAAAACAACTGCCCCCAACTCCAGGTTATGCGTCGGGTAGTTCTTCTTGTGAGGCTGCAGCTGCCTCGAGGTGTAGGCGATGCCGTGCTCTCTCTGCACCAACACTGTGTCCAAACCCGAGATGGACGCATCGCAATATACTACAAAATCTTCAACGCCCACTGATAGGGCTAAGATCGGCGCCTCACACAACCTCTGCCTCAAAGTCTCGAACGTTTCCTGCTGCTCAGGCCCCCCAGCGAAATACAACAACCTTTTACGTTATCTGGGTCAGGGGTAATGTTATCTTGTAGAAATCCTGAATGAATCTCCGATAATAACCTGATAAAATGAGGAAACTTCGAATCTCAGATGGAGACTTCGGAACCTCTCATCTCATCACGGCCTCCACTTTGGCCTAGTCGACCAAAATATTGTTCTGGTTGACAAGGTGCCCTAGAAACTGCACCTCGCGCAACCAGAACTCGCACTTGGAGAACTTGGCGTACAAGCTTTCCCTCCTCAGGGTATCCAACACCTCTCTCAAGTGCTCTTCGTGCTGCTCCTGCGTCTTGTAGTAAACCAAGATATCATCAATAAAGACTATCACAGACCGATCCAGCATCGGTCTGTATACGCGGTTCATGAGGTCCATGAACGCGGCAGGGGCATTGGTGAGCCCAAAGGGCATCACCACAAACTCATTGTGGCCATAGCGAGTCCGGAAAGCAGTCTTCAGTAAATCCTCATCTCTGGCTCGCATCTAGTGATAGCCTGAACGCAAATCTATCTTGGGAAACCAAGATGCCCTTAAAACTGGTCAAAGAGATCGTCAATCCTCGGGAGTGGGTAACGGTTCTTCATCGTTACCTTGTTCAGCTCTCGGTAATCTATATACGTCCTATGTGATCCATCCTTCTTCTTCACAAACAGAATCGGGGCTCCCCAAGGCAAACTACTCGTCCTGATAAATCCCCTGTCTAATAGCTCCTACAACTATCTAGACAACTCCTACATCCCGGGAGGAGCCAACTGGTATGGTGCCTTGGCTATCGGAGTCGCATCAGGGACTAGGTCAATCCTGAACTCCACCTGTCTCTCTAGAGGTATCCCAGGAAACTCCTCCCGAAACACATCCGGGTACTCCTGCACAACTGGCACGTCACTCACGGTCGCTTTTCCCGCTCCTCGGGTATCCATAACATAGGCAACATAACCTGTGCAACCCTGCTGAAGGTAGCGCCTAGCCCTTGCTACTGAGCAAAATGTCGGCCCATGCTGTGGCATCTCTCCCTGAATCACCAACTCTCCCCCACTTGGGGTCCGACACGAACCAAATGCTACTCACAGTCGATCACCGCCCCATTAGGGCTAAACCAATCCATGCCTATGATGACTTTGTTCCCATGCAAAGGAATGGGAACCAAATCCACGAGGTAACGCTCGTCATACATCCTCAAGATACAATCTTTGTAAACCTCTGATGCCCGGACGGATTGGTCGTCCGCAATCTTGACCTCTAAAGGACAATCCAAAATGCCTGAAGACTCACCAAACCTCTTCTGAGTGCAAGAGATACGAATGATCGGGTAGCCCCCGAGTCAAATAACACATGTACTGGGATTCCGTTCACATGGAACGATCCTAAACAAAACACATAAAATGTAAATATCAAAACTAACATGTAATAAGAGTTAGGGAGAAGAAAACATACCCGTCACCACATCCGGTGTGGCACGCGCCTCCTCGGCGGTTAGCTGGAAGGCTTGACTCCTTACCACTGGAGCATCTATTTTGCCATGTCAGCCATCCGTTATCCGCAGGGTCGCTGGAGCTGGTGCCACCACTGGCGCCCCTGATGTTAATCTCAGGCAGTTGTTGTTTTTATGGCCCCTCTGATTGCAATGAAAGCAAAACATGTCTGATTTTTGAATGATGGGGGTAAGGGTTGTACAATCCTTGGTAAAGGACCCAGTCTTGCCGCACTTGTAGCAGCCCGATCATCGGCTCTGCAAACTCCCTCATGTGGCCTATCGCATTTCCCACAACGGATCTGACCCTGTTGGCCTTTCGACCTCGAGTCGAATCCCTTAGATTTCTTCCCAGAAACCCACGTCGTTTGCCCAGTCTCTGCCTTCCTCTTCCGGATATACTCTATGTCAATCTCCCTCTCCCTCGCCCTCGCTATCATGTCATCCAAGTTCGGGCATGCCGAGTAGCTGACATATTTCCGAATGTCAACTCTATACATGTCATGGTACCGGGTTTTCTTCATCTCCTCATCATTCGCGTACTGAGGCACCAGTAAGGCCCTCTCCCGAAACTTGGTGGTAATCTCCGCCACTGACTCAGTAGTCTGTACCATATCCAAGAACTACCAGGCTAGCTGCTGAATCTCCACAGCTGGTGCAAACTCGTCTCGAAATTTGGTCACAAAGTTCGACCAGGTCATAGCCTCAATGGCTGGGGCTCCCAACGTGTCATTAACTGCCTCCCACTAGTCTCTATCCCGCTCCCTCAAATAGCCAGCAACAAACCTGGCCTTCGACCCCTCTAGGCAGAAGCTCGTCACTTGCGCAGACTTAATGTCCGTGATCCATTGTCTCGCCACAATGGGGTCCTTCACCCCGCTAAAGTCTAGCGCTCTACATCCCCTAAAATCCTTGAAGGAGAGCGTGCGAGTCCCTGACTAGCCAGGTGCCATGTCACTCCTAAATTCCCTAAGACGATCCTCCGTCAACCCAATGATCCCTTCCTTGATTAACCCGAAAATCACTGGGTTCGACTCAAGGATGCCTCTCATAATCTCAGATGTGATGAACTCGCGCAATCCCTCATCAACCGGCTCGGAACCTATACCCGAACCTGACCTAGACCCTGAACCTCCTGCTCTGTCACGTGTCACCAACATTCTAAAATAAAACACACAATCGTTAGGGTCATATATAACCTCGAGAGGTTTCACACATACTACAAGTTCCCTAGTTTAATCTCAACTTTCCTTGATTCGAGTACGAATCCTCTGCTTTTAGTAGCGCGGGCCCATACTACCTTCCACATCTATCTGTATTTTCCTCAAGAATTGCCTTGATTCCACCAAGTCCCTTTCACTACTACTGCTTACTGCACTAATCTCATCCTAGGCTTACCCTAGGCTAATCTCCAACCCACTCTCCGCCATCAGTTGCATAAGAAGTCCCTATTATCTCTCCCTAACTAGCTTGCGAATACCATTATATATTACTAAGATCAGATAATTCTTCGAATGAGAGGTCCTACCCTATAATGGTTGGACTCAAACAAGAACTGCGAAATAGGGCTAGACCTAACCTTCTGAAATTATTTAGTCCTTGCAATATGTAACTTAACGTATTCGTTTACTAGTTAATTAAAGATAAGTAGGACTCCTAAAAGCACAAAGAAAGCAACATTCAGGCATTGAGTAACCCAAACCAAGCATGTCCTAATTAGGCTATCATATCACTGACTAGTCAGTACTATCAAGCAGTTCAACAAGCACATACAACAGGCACATAAGGCATCCTCCTAGATCCTTAGCCCTAATCTAGCATGCAGTTCGCATACACATATAGTAGGCATATAAGGCATCCTTCCAAGATCCTTAGCCCTAATCTAGAATGCAATTCTCATAATCATAACATATATCATAGCAAACATGTATGGGTATCTTGGGGAAGACTTACTTGAGCTCAGCCAATTGTACGCATCACACACCTTGTTCTTTCTGAAAACTCTTAACTATTTTAATTTTTGAAAAATTGTTTTCTTTGTAAAAAAAATTCAAACCTTCGATTTGAGTCCATACACCCCCGAAGGTTTGTCCGAATCCCTCAAACCAAGGCTTTGGTACCAACTTGTAACATCGCAAAATTCAAGACCAAAAATTTTATTTTTATTATACTAATTATGAAACCATTTGTTTAAAAACCAACATATTACAAAATCAAGGTATCAATAGTTGAAACATGTCATGATAAAACAACATCAGAGTATAAATCCCAAAGATCTCATGTGCGAAAATCTTGGGGTGATGCGCTGCAATCATGCCGGCTCCTCTCCCTTCGAAGAGGAAGTACCTAAAAGCAAAACTGAAAACTGTAAGCACAAATCTTAGTGAGTTACCCCATCATACCACATAATCACATACTGTCAGGCATATCTGGGTGCCCGACCTATCCTGTCAGGCACATTTGGGTGCCCGGCCTACCCTTTCAAGCATATATGGGTGCTCGACCTACCCTACCAGGCATATCTGGGTGCCCGACCTACCTTCTGTTGTATCTCAACCGGCTACGGGGACTATGTCACCCCTACCACTACCACATAATACATAGCATAAACATACTGTCGGGCATATCTGGGTGCCTGACCTACCCTCCGGTTTATCTCAACCAGCTACGGGGTGTAACCTACCCCTCCTACCAATATCACATAATATCATAGCATACTAGCACATAAAGCATAACAGATAATGGCATACCAGACAATTATCACAAATACAATCATCATAATTATAATCAACTACTAGTGGGTCGGCATTGATGCCTTTAACCCACTTCTACTGGAAGGTAACTCACCTCAAATGTCGTGAAGTAGCTGAACTGTCCTTGGCTCTGAAATCAACCCCACTCAAACTCTTACAAATAAAGATTTCTTTTAATTACTCTTTCATACTCATAACCTTATAGGTCAACTTTGGTAAAAGTCAAAGTCACAGTCAACACCCTGGTCAAATTCAGCCTTCTGGGTTTACTCAACTCACCGAGTTGATTCATCAACTCGTCGAGTTCCATGAATCATAAACCCTAAAATCGTGATCCAACTCGTCGAGTTCTTTCACAACTCGTCGGGTTCTTCCTATCCACATAATCAGGACTTCTCCAGTCAACTCGTCTAGTTATCCTTGAACTCGTCAAGTTTTTTCCCTTTACAGAATCAGGACACTTCCACCCAACTCGTCGAGTTCCTCTATGGACACGATGAGTTCTTCAGTCTGTTAAGCCATCTTAATAGATTAAGCTCCTATCCTTCATATCTAAGCTCCATACTCCATCTACATACTGAAAATGTCCTTTTAAGAGTAAAGTTTCCAACTTTACCCGTTAATAGCCTTCCTTAATGGTTTTAGCTCATACCCAACTCCTTAAGACCTAGATCTTGATCCAAAAGCCATTTATACTTCAAGCTAAGGCATATAAATTGAGATCTAGACCCTAGACACTACAAGACCACGTAAAGTCTCTGACTTTCTCTCCATGCATGGCCTTTTGCAGCTTAAAAGGCCAAAATGACATCCTAAAGCTTGCATGGAGCTTCAATGGCCATAAAGTTTGCACCTTTATGCCATGAAGTCCCTCTAAGGTCCTAGATCTGGAAGTATACTCACTTGGGACGTCCATTCCTAAGGACCATGCTACTTGGACCAAAAACTCAATAAATATAAGGATGGAGAGATCTAAGTAATCATTAAGCAAGTTTGAGACTTGCTTACCAGAAAATGTTGCAAATATAGTGAAGTTTCGGGATCTACTCTCTTCTTATTGAGTCCTCAAGCTTCTTCTTCTTCCACAACCTTCAAATGCACAAGTTTTCTCTCAAAATTGAATCACAAGCTCACACAAGGCATTAGGTTTTAGAGATTTAGGGTTTGGGACTTGGAGGCTGTAAATGAGGCCAACCTTTAGAGGTTAAGGTGTTTAAATAGGGTGCTAAACCCTAAAAATTAGGGTTTCACTCTACCATTCCTACTCGTCGAGTTGAGGCTCTCAAGTCGTCGAGTAGACTTTATATCCCATATCCAATGATCCTCAAAGTTGAGGCTCTCAAGTCGCTCGGAACCGGGCGTTACACCTGCCCTACCCTCTCGTCCATCAATGATCCTCAAAGTAGCCGGAGCAGGCGCACTCACTGCTACTCTCCTCAACATTGGATAGTCGACCTTCTTGTGGCCTACCTGATCGCAGTGAGAACATAATGGACCTACCCCCTGAGGACAATCCCTGTTGACGTGACCAACCTTGCCACACTTGTAGCAACCCCAACCTCTGGAACAACAAACTCCATCATGCAGTTTCCTACATGTGATGCACTGACCCCGGCCCTGCTAACCTCTCAAACGCTGATCAAAAGTCTTGGGTCTCTTCTTGGGGCCCTCCAATATATGCACCTGATCTGACCCCCTCTTCCCAATGTGCTCCAAATCAATCTCCCACTTTCAGGCTCTAGAAATCATATCATTCAAGGTCTTGCACCCCAAAATGAACTCCCTGACATCATCCCACAACATATCGTGGCACCTCACTTTCTTCATTTCCTCATCTGTTGCATACTACGGTACCAATAAATCCCTCTCTCGGAACTTGGCAATGATCTCTGCCACAGTCTCAGTAGTCTGGCGGAGATCTAGAAACTCTCGCGCCAAGTGCTGCACATCAATAGTAGGAGTAAACTCAGCTCGGAACATGGTCGAGAAATCCTCCCATGACATAGCATCAACAACATCATCACCCAACTCACTACCGACCTCTTCCTACCAATCGTGTGCCCTGTCCTTCAATAGGCAGGAAGCATATCTGAACTTTGCCTCCTTGGGACAGAAACTTGTTCAGAACGCATTAGTCATATCTGCTAACCATCTCTTGCTGACAATGGGGTCCCTCTCCCCATGCAACGCAGGAGCTCCACAAGCGCAGAACTCCCTAAAATAAAGAGTGTGAGCTCCAAAAATAGTCATAAACTCAGCACGAAATGCGCCCAAGTGCTCGTCCAAGATATCCGAAATAATGCGATAAATCTCCGATGAAATGAGCTCCCGCAATTGCTCGCTAATCGACTCAGCACCTGCACCAAAATCAGAACCCGAACCAGAACCTGAACCTGAACCACCTCCCTGCATGCTCATCTCCAATTGAAATACAACAAGCCAACAATCAAAACACTCCCAAGAATCCTCCTCCCATAAGCTTCTTACATTCTCCAAGACTCTCACCGATTCGAGTATAGATCTTGTGCTTCCAGTAGTACGGGCTCAATACTACCTTCCATATATATCCATACTTTCCTGAGAAATCCTCCTAGTAACTTCCTCAACCAATGCACCAAAATTCACTAAACCGCATCATTAACCCACTAAAGCATATCCTAGGATCTCCTAGGCTATCAACCTCAACCAACCCTCAGCTGCTGAAGGACTCCCACCAATGTCAACTAACTTCCTCGCGAAAATAGTCATATGTAATAGAGATCAAATAATCCTTCGAGTAAAAGACTCAACCCTAGAACGGTTGGACTCAAATAAGAGCTGCGCAATAAGGGAAAATCCATTACTCTAAGATTATTTAACATGTGCCACATGTGACTTAGCATTTTCATTTAGCAGTCAATTCAAATCCCTAAGATTCCCACAAAGCACAAAGCAAGCAACATTCAGGCACGGAAAATCTAACCAACATACACTAATCAAGCCATCCTATCCACTGATCTGGAAACCATACTATCATACAATTCTAAAAGCTCATACAATCAGGCATATAAAGGCATCTTCTCTGTCATATATTACTGAGCAGACCGTTAGCCCTAATCTAGCATGCGATTCACATATTCATATCATATAACATAATAAACATGTATTAGTATTCCGGGAACCACTTACTTCAGCTCGACTGATTGCACGCATCACACCCTTTTCTTTGATTAGAAATTCCTTTTTAAATTAAATGTTCAATTTTATAAAAAATTTCAACAGTTTGAGTTCAGGCACACCCGAGAGTATGCCCGAATCCCTCAAACCAAGGCTTTAATACCAACTTGTAACATTCACAAAAATCAAGGGTAAAAATTTCATTTTTATTATAATTAAAACACTAATGTAAATTTTTCCAAACATTGAAAAATCATTTCAATTAAGACATTTATCAAAGTTCATTCCCAAAGATCACATATTGCGGAAAACACAGGGGTGTGCGCTGCGATCGTCCCGAGCTCTTTACTGGAGTACCTGAAACATAAACTGAAAACCGTAAGCACAAAGCTTAGCGAGTTCCCTAAATACCACATACCATACATATCAAACGAACCATACTTGGCATACATAACCGTGAGCCATACATATCATTCATATACCATAGTCAATAAGATGTTATGTACCAACCATAGTCTTGCTATTATGCCACGAGCCGCCTCGTGGTCTTCCATGCCAAGCTGGGGGCCAAAACCCTGGGCAGGAGCCACCTCCTAGTCTTCCATGCAAGCATCACAAAGACAACTAGCATACGATCTACAACTACTTAACTAATAATTTCCAAAGTTCAGACTCTGGTCTTTCATAAAGGTTTCCAAGAGCCACCTTCTGGTCTTTCATACATAATGCCCAAGGCTAACCCCCGGGTCTTACTACAGTACATAAACCAAATGGGTCGGTATTGGTTCCTTCGACCCATAGAACAATGAGGAGACTCACCATGAATGCAGAAGCTCACTGAAAGAAATCCATAGTTGCAGCCTTGTCGGCTTACCAAGCTATCAATACCAACAACACACCCAATTAGCAATTAGGTTCCAAGCTATAATCCATAATCCTTACTTGGGGTAAAATAACCATTTTACCCCTGACCCAACATGAACCAAAACTAAGGCCCAGTTCCAAAAGATCCACGAAGGCCCACTAATGGACCAATTTTCCAAATTGGTCCCAACCCATATGGGTCTTATCCTAAGCCCACAATTTTCTTGATTACAAATCTGATTACCTCAAATACCCCCTTAGAATAACTTGGCCAAAGGCTAAAGTCAGAAGTCAAGGTCAACAGCCTGAGTTGACCCAATTCTCCGAATTTATCCTTCAACTCGTCGAGTTCATCTAACAATCCGCGAAGTCGGGAAAAGCCGAGCCAACTCGCCGAGTTTATCCATAAACTTGCCGAGTTCGCCAGAAAATCAAATCTTAATACATTAAGTCAACATTATCAACTCCAAGGACTCCATAACTCAGATCTCAACCAATATGAGATCTAGAAGGGTAAAGTTTCCAACTTTACCCCTAGGAACCACCTAAAGGGGTCCAAACCCAAACCCTAGACTCAAAAGAGTGAGGGCTTAACCAATAAGCACTTAATTATCAAAGACAACGCCCCAAAATGTAGATCTGACCCCAAAAGGCTGGAAGACCACGTAAAGTTGCCAACTTTACACTCAAACAAGCTTAGGAGAATCTCAAATGCTCAAGAAGAGCTTAATAAGGGACTTAATGAATGCATGAAGTCCTTAAATCCATAAAGTTGGCACCTTTATGCCAAAAGAGCTCATGTAGACCTTAGGTCTGAAGGAGTAAGTAACTGGGACATCCTAATCCCCAACATCCACCCATTCATGGCTAAAAAGCATAAAATCTAACCCAATAAGAGATCTAATCAAATATTAAGCAAGTTTAGAACTTTATACCCAATGTGATGAAAATGGAGTAGAGAATCAAGATCTGAAAGCTCCTACTTGAACCACCACCTTGCACTAAGCTTCTCTTCCTTCAATGAGCTTCAAACACACCAAAATACACCCACAATGAGCTCACAACACTCAAGGAGGCTTTATGGTTTTGAGATTAGGTTTAGGTGATATGGAGGCTGGGAATGAAGCCAACACCTGGGACTTAATGTAACACCAGTCAAAATAGGTCAATAACAATCACATGTGATTATACCAATCATGTAATGTGATTTTGTTAAACTAGTAATGTGATAAACTTACTATGTAGTTCATGCTAAATTCTAATACAAATATGAACTTTCATACATACTTTATGATACAACTCAAAGTATACGTCCATACGATCCCAAAACGGAGTTTAAAATAGACTTAGCAATTGCTATTGGAGTCTAAAAGAGAGTTGTAATACTCCTAAATACCTACGCTTGGATATAAAGAATGTCAAAAACGGAGTTCGTATGCAAAAGTTATGGCCTTTCGAAGATGTCGCTGTCAGAAACCCTAATTTGACAGAACTCACGACGTGAGCATAAAAACTCACGACGTGAGGAGTCAAACCGCCATATTTTGAAGCTAGAAGTCTATGGAACGATAACCTAAAAGCTCACGACATGAGCGAGGTTTTCTCACGACGTTAGGACGCTGTAGGACACTATTCGAGGCTAGAAAACATGCGTTAAAGCTACGGGATAACTCTTGCCATAGCTCACGACGTGAATCTATCATTCTCACATCGTGAGAGGCCAAAAATCAGCCTATAAATAGCAAGTCCGGCCTCCTCTCTCCTTACACCATTTCTTTTCTCTCTCTCTCATTTGCTGAAGCCGTTTCGCTTCCCGAGCCCCGACGACCTCGTACCGCTGACCGTTTCTGCTTAGATTACATAAAATCACACTACTAAGGTGAGTTTCACGGCCCCACTTTCTAATATTTTCAGGGGAAAACGCATGCTAAATATTGTATACGTGATAATAATATGTCTATATGATAGTGTATTGATATCAACATAGACAGTTATATTAACCGGGATATAGTTGTTCTAAATATAATATTTTGAATATATACAACTATTATCAACTTGTTAGCATGTTATTATACTAATGTAGATCTTGAGTTATACTTAAGATTCTATATATATATATATATATATATATATATATATATATATATATATATATATATTATGTTCGATGTAGACCCTGAGTTATACTTGGGAGTTCTATATATATGTTCTGTGCGATATAGTTCTGGAGTTATACTCGGAAGTTCTATATGTTAATTGATATGCACATTGTTGTTGTTGGTTTTTATGTCAAGATAAAACTAAGAACGTTATATGTTGTTATTATTGGTTTTATGTCAAGATAAAACTAGGAACGTTATATGTTGTTATTATTGGTTTTATGTTAAGATAAAACCCGGTTTTCCTCGAGTTATAGCTGTTGTACTACCTAAAGTATTATGAACCTAGGAGTAATGTTAAAAGCATAGTCTAGTAACTTAGGATTTTAGACATGGATATGCTTTTGTTGTTAGAGCTATAGGAAACCGTTGAAGTCTACATGAGTAATTGTATTCATAAACTAAGATTGGGGATCTTAGCAGAAATCCTATGAACTGTAGCCGTTAATCTCGTTTGAGCGAGGAAGTTGTGTATGGATCTATGTGGGTTAACACCCCATCCATGGTTGTTCGGTACAACCCAAATGGTTTTACGGTGGACTATAGATCTATACGGGTTGACAACCCCACCCGTGGTTGCTAGCTCCAACCCAACGGTATTTGGGTGACGAACTTGCCTAATTTACTACCTTCCGACGTCAATGAAGCGTTTGGAAACTACCGCACTGTGTGATCCTTGTACTACCGCAAGGTGTGATCCTTGTACTACCGCAATGTGTGATCCTTGTAACTACCACAATGTGTGATCCTTGTAACTACCACAAGGTGTAATCCTTGTAATAATAATCAGATGTATAAAACTAAGTCGTACAGTCGTAGCTATAGACTCGTGGTAACATAACTTTAGAAGCATTGTACTTTGTCGATATAGAAGTATGAATGTTAAGTATAAGTTTCCCAAAGACTTATACTCTAAGTATAAGAATCTAGTAGGTATATTACCTGTATATTAAGTAGACCACTATACCTATCCTACTTACTCGTATAGAATTGAAATAGATTTATACGTAGCGGTTTTACTCGTATAGAATTGAAATAAGATTTAAACATAGTAACTTAGTTTGTATGGAATTACAAACATTTATACTTATACTCTATGTTCAAAGAATGTTTAGTATAACACTTATTTGGTAAGTAAACCATTATGCCTAGGATATATATAGTAAATGTTGGAGAGTCAAAACGATACTTTCAAAACGATACTTTTGAATTGAGAAAAAGTACTATTTCTACTTAGAGTCAAAACCTGTGAACTCACCAACTTTATGTTGACGTATTTTAAATTGCATGTGTTTTCAGGAAGTTGATAACTATGATACGAGAAATGACGTTACACCGCCCGGTGTTTCCGCCGACGGCTGGGGTGTGACACTTAAGGTGTTTAAATAGGGTGCAAAACCCTAAATTTAGGGTTTCTCAATCAGCGTCCAACTCGTTGAGTTCCCTTCACCAACCCGCTGAATTGGTTCATAAAAACGTGCGACCCAACACGTCAAGTTTTCCACCATCAACTTGATGGGTTGGTCCTTAGAATAGGGGATTTATTTTATAATTAACCTTCTAAATTTTGGGTGTTACAAATTTACTCTCCTTACAAAACCTTCACTCTTTCTAATATTCTTCATGTTTCTGAAATTAAAAAGAATCTTATGTGTGTTCAACAATTCTGTCATGAAAATAATGTTTTTTTTGAATTTCATTCTTTTTTTTTTGTTGTGAAGGACGAAACAACTCGCAATACTCTTCTCACGGTTCCAAGTGATAATGGTCTCTGTTCCATACGCCTTCCTCAAATCAAGTCTATTCTTAAGATTGCTTTCACTACCACCAAAGCTTCTTCAACCATTTGGCATCAACGCCTTGGTCATCCACATCAACGTGTTTTTAGTTCCATTGTTTCTAGTTGCTCTTTACCAGTTTCTACAAAACAATGTTCTTCATTATGTTCATTTTGCCAATTGGGAAAATCTTTCAAATTATCATTATCTAGTTCCAACATTCAAAGTAATAATATTTTAGATTTGATATATTGTGATGTTTGGGGACCTGCACCCGTTTTATCTTCTGATGGTTATCGTTTCTTTATGTTATGTGTTGATCATCATACTCTTTATACGTGGTTTTACCTGTTAGCTCAAATCTGATGTTTATTCCACCTTCAAAAACTCTATCACATTAGTTGAACGATAGTTGAATTCCAGGCTCAAAACTATTCAAACTGATTGGGGGGGAGGGGTGTGAGTTTCGCAATCTATCTCCCTTTTTCACCTTTCTTGGAATTACCCATCGACGTTCATGTCCATACACTAGTGAAAAAATGGCATTATTGAGTGTTGCCATCATCACGTTGTTGAAACTGGTCTTGCCCTTCTTACACAAGCAAACCTTCCACAACGTTTTTGACATTTCGCCTTTGAAACTTCTGTCTATCTCATTAATTGTCTACCATCCCGTATCTCTTCAAACAAGTTGTCGTTGCAACATGTTTTCAATAGAAAACCTGATTACTCATTCCTTCGGGTTTTCGGTTGTCAATGTTTCCCACACTTCCGACCATATAATTGACACAAAATGGATTTTCGCTCCACTCTATGTGTCTTCATGGATATAGTCCTCTTTATCACGGGTACTGATGCTTTGACCCTGTCACGGACCGCATTTACATCGTCTGTCATGTCCGCTTCAATAAAGGTGTCTTTCCTTTTCACTCTCCTTCACCATCACCATCCAACCCCAATACATCACCCATTTATGTCTCTACTTTTCCTACTCATGTAGCAAGCACACTAGAGCTCTATCCCGAAGCACCCACTACTAATGAAAACAACATTCCTACACCTACATCTCCTACCTCACCACCTCCCCCTCCACCACCCCACCCCACCCCCTCGCTCTCGGCCTTCTAACCTTCACCAAAATCTCAAGCGCAAAACCCCTTACAGCCCATCTGCATACACCGTCACTATACCTTCCTCTCTTCTTACTGAACCCACTTCGTTTTCTATTGCCAACAAGTTTCCAGAATGGCATAAAGCAATTTTTGATGAATTCCATGCACTTAAAAAATGGAACCTGGTCGCTTGTTCCTCCTGTGCACATTTCCAATATAATTGAATGCAAATGGGTGTACAAATTAAACGAAGATTCACATGGAAAAGTTTCTCGCTACAAAGTACGACTTGTCGCTAAGGGGTCCAAACAACAACCAGGCATCGACTACCACGAGACTTTTATTCTGGTAATCAAAGCCACTACTATTTGAGTGATTCCTTCCCTAGTCATGACCAACAAATGACCCTTATGACAGTTGGATGTCCAAAACACATTCTTGCACGGTGATCTCAATGAAACAGTTTTTGTCTGACAGCCATTAGGTTTTGTTGATCCTAGCAATCCTGATCATGTATGCCTTCTTCAAAAATCTCTTTATGGACTCAAGCAAGCCCCACGAGCCTGGTTCACTCGACTGTCGACGACTCTTCATCGTCTTGGATTTTTAGGATCCAAAACAGATCCCTCTCTCTTCATTCTCAAAACAGATCGTGTTATTGTTTATATTATTGTTTATGTGGATGATATTATTGTTACAGGTAATGACACTACGGCTATCAATCAGATCATTCATCAATTGGGATCTACCTTTGCCATCAAAGATCTTGGCTAACTTCATTACTTCTTGGGTATTGAAGTTTTTCCCCATGGCCATGACATTCTTTTGTCCCAACGCAAGTACATTTTGGACATACTTCAGCGCTCCTGTCTAACTGATTGTAAGTCGGTATCATCTCCCATGAGCACTACTCAGATCTTGACTCCCGATGATAGTCCATACCTCTCCAACCCTGTTTCCTATCGACAAACTGCTAGAGCACTTCAGTATGTTACACTTTCTAGACTTGATATTGCCTTTGCAATCAATAAGGTATGTCAATTCATGAATACTCCCACTAAGAACCACTAGTCTGTTGTCAAAAGGATATTGCGCTATCTCAAAGGCACTGCTAATTTTGGTCTATTTCTTCGTCACAACTCAGACTTCTCTCTTCAAGCATTCACTGATAGTTGTTGGCAACCTACTGACGGTTCAAAAATTAACGTCTTCTATGATTCTTATTGGGTTGGTTGTGCGGTCGATCAGCATTCCACGAGAGGATTGTTGTTTATTTGGGGTCCAACTTGATCTCCTGGAATGCTCACAAACAACAAACTGTTTCAAGGTCCTCCACGGAGTCCGAGTACAAGGTTCTTGCAAACACTGCTGCTGAGTTGCTTTGGCTAAGGGCTCTCCTAAATGAACTGGGAGTTTCTACAAAATTCTCTCCCACACTATGGTGTGACAACCTCGGAGCCACATATCTCTCTGCAAATCCGGTTTTTCATGCTCGAACAAAACATGGTGAAGTAGATTTTCATTTTGTTCGTGAACAAGTTGCCCGAGGTTAATTAAAAGTACAGTTTATATCTACCAATGATCAGATTGTTGATGTGTTCACAAAACCTTTATCGTCTCGAAGATTTCTTTTTTTACAGTCTAAGTTGTAGGTCGTTCCCCGCCCTCATGTTGCGGGGGAATGTTAGACATATGTTTAGATAGTCTATTGATAGTGTTTATATTAGAGGGTATCTAAATGTAACTATCTAGCCTATATATAGGATTGTAATCTATACTTCATAATATACAATCAATTACACTTTACATGGTTTAACTAAAATGTATAGTCCTATTGGGTTATACACAAAATACAGAAGGACTAGTTACTAATTCATCTTTATTATGATAATCTATTATAAGCTATTAAGCTTAATGGTTTAACTTGTAATTAATTAAATTGTATAAGATATGCTTATACATATTTAGCAAGTTAATAAAGAAAATGATAATATATTATATTTGACTTAATCTAATATTTATGCGTTTTAAAATCCAAGAATTGTGGTTCACGAAATTTTGATGAAGGTGGATATATGTTCTCGGCACTCTCAACAAACGAATGGATTAAAAATGTGGCTCACTCACGATTTGGACAATAAAACTCAAAAAGAAAGAACGTTGTTTTTTTTTGTTGGCCGAAGTCAAGAGAAAGAGCACAATAAGATTCAATTGTTTTCTTTTCTTTGTTGTGCAATCAAGTGATTGAAGCCTGCGGGTGTCCTTTTTGTCTCTTACGTTTCAAGAGGTAAAATCATTTTTTCCTATATGGTTTATTTTGTTGAATGTAATTGCAAGATCCACACTAATACATAAAGATATTTTTGATGTGGTTAAAATGATTAATAGATGCGGGTATTAAACTGTACCAAAAAATATCGCCTCAAAAAATACTCTTATTTACTAATGCGGTTATAAAACCGTCCCAAAAAATAAAACAACCGCACCAAAAAACAAATGTTTTTTCCATTAAAAAATGAGTACAACCACACACACTATTAAATGCTACAACCGCTCCACTAAAAAAAACCTCAAGAACACCACCATTACAATGATAAACCGTTTAATTTACATTACAAAAACAAAACTACAAAAAAACATAAAAGATGTAAAGGCATAAACCATAAAATGAAGGAGATTCAAATTATTTAACAAAAAATCTCATTTTTTTCTAACCTTTTCATCATTGTATCTGTTAGCATTTCGATGGTACACTCAAAATCTCTAATCGGATGAAAGTCATTGTTTTTCTTGAATGGAGAATGAAGATTTTATGAAATTTGTACCCATAATAAATCCGAAATTGATCATATAACAGAAACTAACTTCCTATCTTAAAACTGTCATATGGTAGTTACATGAAAACAAATTCCTGTCAAAAAACGGTCATATTACCAGTCACAAACTAACTTTAAACTGAGTCTATAAATGGATCACAAAATCGGGTGTTTTTACAAAAAATACGGATTTCTGAGATATTTTTTATACATAACTTATATAAAAAGAATTACCGCACTGACCTGGCAGCTCGACTCCAGCCATCGGCTCTGCCCCTTGGACCCCGTCAGGGGCTGTCGTCCCTTGGACCCCGCTCCCAGGGGTGCATCCCCCGGACTCCTGTCAGATCAGGGGCTTCGCCCCTAAATAGCAGTTGTAACGCCCGTAGATCAGCACTAGTCAATTTAGAGACGATAGGCGTCAAAAATGAATTTTTGATGAAAGATTATTTAGAATGAATAATCTTAACTAAGTTATAGTATATGTTACAAGGTTTTCGTGCATATATAGAACGCTGAAATCCGAGTTATAACGAAGAAGTTACGACCTGTCGAAGTTTCGCGACAGAACCAGCACGACACAGCGTGACGTAAATGTTAGAGCGATATTTAGCCTTAGTGATCTAAACGAAAGTTGTAGAGTTCGTTAAACCGTGATCGTGCATAAAAAGAACGTCCATATCTGACTTCGTATGAGGAAGTTATGATTTTTCTAAGTTTCAGCTTAGCAGTATGCAGCCTGAATACTCGATTTGAGATCGAGCGGTTTTTAGCCGAAACAATCTAAACGAGAATTGAAGATCTCGCTGTTAGTAGTGAAACGATGAAAAGTTAGGTGAGAACGAACGTCAGAAAAAGAAGTTATGAATTTATAACAAAGTTTTTCTGTCCCGGCCTTCTAAAAATAATTAATAAAAAAAATAAAGTCAAAATTAGCCGACGGAGTCTAAATGAAAGTTATAGAGTATGGTCTAACCTTCGTGTGGATATAAAGAACGTTGAAAACGGAGCTCGTATGCGAAAGTTACGCAATTTAGAAGTTGACGAGTCAAATTACGCCGAGCGTAATTTGAGTACGCCCAACGTACTCAGTCGGATGCAACTTGTCTGACCAATACTCGAGTGCCACTAGTCGACACACGCAATGACGTCAAAGTACGCCCTGCGTAACTCGAGTACGCCCCACGTAATTTGAGATTACGCCCCGCGTAATCCCAGACCCAGCAACCTATAAATAGAACTCGAGATCAGCCATTTCCTTGCGATTTTTCTTACTTTCTCTCTAATTTTTTGCCTCGATTTGCGTGCCAATCATATCCCGAAGCCCCGGCATTATTCCCGAGCCCCGAAGCAAGATCCGAAGCCCCGAGGATCCCAAAGAGCATTATTCCCGGGTCGAAGCGTGCTCGCGAGGAGCCGGTTTTTGTGAAGATCTTCCAGATCTACGGAGAAACACTACTTCTGCAAGCCGTAGTGCTGCCCGATCATCTTCTGATTAGGTGAGTGTATAGTCACTTTCATCTTACACATAAATATGAAGTATTTTATAAAATACGTGCTATGTGTTATATATTAATTATCTATTTGAGATGGATTTGGAATTGATGTTTTTATATGGGTGTTAAATGATTTAAATTGTGTTTGTATTTATATCTACAAAAATGTTGGGTAGAACATGGGTAGATGGAATAGTTGGTGACGATGCGACTTCATGCCTATTGAGTAAGCCTTGGTGACGATGCGACTTCGTGCCTATTTGATAAACTTTGGTGACGATGTGACTTTGTGCCTTTTGTGTAAACCCAGGTGACTATAAGACGTAGTGCCTATTGTGTAAACCCAGGTGACTATGAGACGTAGTGCCTGTTGTGTAAACCCTGGTGACTATGAGACGTAGTGCCAATTGTATGAACCCTGGTGACTATGCGACGTAGTGCCTGTTGTATAAACCGTGGTAGCAAATGGACTGTGTTCCAGTTCCTCAGGTAAACCCTTAGGAATGAATGAAGAAAGTATAATCGATTCTTAGGGTAAAACCTTAATAAATAAAGAAGATAATGGGGATGGGTATTTGGGTTGATTGTTGATAATTGAATATAATAAATGTATTATTGTGGGTTGAAAACCCTATATGCTCACCAGGCTCCCAAGCCTGACCCACTCAGTTTTCTTTGTATCACAGGTATCAATACGAAGACATAATTCACTGAGAGAATAAAGGAGATGTAAATCATTAGTGTAAATAATTGTAAGTTCTGTTTATGCTTATGTGTCTGTATGGGAACATGACATCCCGAGATTTTGTTATATAATGAAAATACTTTTCTTTAAGAAATGCTTTGATAAATTCTTATCATATTTATTTTATTTTGGGGACAAATTCCGCAACAATTTTCTTTAAACGATTACTCTGATTTTAAAAACAAAGCATAAACAAATCGGTCTTTTCTGGCCGAGATTTTGGGGATGTCACAGTTGGTATCAGAGCATTAGTTTAAGCGAACTAGGAATTTGTAGGAAATTTCTAGACTTAAACTTAGAATGCTAAGTAATGATTGTGAGGAGTGTGTCTAAAATATGTTAGGTAGTATACCTAAATTGACACAAGCACTAGTATATTTTAGGAGTGATGCCTAAAATGCTTTTACGTGCTAAATGTTTTGTGTGATAGCTATATTAATGCTATTATTTGTTCGGATCTATGGTCTGTTGCCGACCGGATCTGGAAACCTTATGTGTTTAGGATTCTAAGCGTATGGCTACGATATTAGAACTAGCATGTAAACGTTTTGGGGTGATAAGGATATTTATATGTTTATCGTAATTAAAGCTTTCTTATCTTAAAATTCTCGCTTGGTACACCGAATGTCTGCTTGGATGTACAAAAGGTCATGGTGAAGACTTGTAGAGAATTGAGTAAATGGAGGAAATAAAGAAGGCTTATGATAGTGAATGACTATCGGAAGATATCGTAAGAGTGGTATCTTGCCTTTAGAGTATGTCTTATGAAAGAAAAGTACGTTTAGAGGAGTACGGTACATCTAAAGTACACCTTCGATTGGCAGGATGATGGAACGATTGGTCAAGTTCTTGAAGTTGTCTCATTGTCTGATATTTTCATCACCAATCGAGTTGAAGTAGAGTTGATGATTGAAGATTGAGCAATGAAGAAGTCCTAGTAGAGTCTAGGGAAATTGTTTATGATTACTTGGACACATTCGTATGTGTTAAATTGTTTTGTGATTTTCTTGTATGGTGACTTGGTCGACTACGGGACAATACTTGGGACGAGTATGAGTAGGTGTGAAAGGTAGTAGATGCATATACTACCGGAAGCACATGACTCGCACTTGGATCAGGGAAAGTCACAAGGTTACCAAGAAGCTAGTGATTGATTCCATTTTATTCTGGTATGTCATTACCATTGTTTCGGTAATGACTAGTAAGATGATTCTTGTTCCGACCCTAGTGGTCATGTTTAAATTTGAGTTCGACTACGAGGAGTATGTTACGTGGTCTAGAGGACCAAGTTAGATGTAACATCTGACTTAAGTCAGAAGGTTGAAGTTAATGCGATTGATAGTGTCGCGCTCGTTGTTAAAAGAAGTTTGTAGGCAGAAATGCTACATGCTGAAATGTGATTATATCACGTTAGAATATGAAGGAAGGTATATTCCATTTTGGAATTTAACTCTAAGAGACCTGAGTCTAAGCATTACATCATTCGATGAGAGGTCAGTAGAGCACGACCCGTCGGTTTGTTACAATAGATAAAGGAAAGTATTTATCCTGAGAAGAAGAAGGAGTCCATAATAACGACTTATTTGGTAACTCGAAGGTTGCGATTGAAAGTACAACATAGTACGATAAGCATAGGCAAGATTGAACATCGTCTGCGATCAAGAAATCCATAGAGTTAAATACTCTTTCGAGGAAACATAGAATTTACGGTTATTACCTAGGATGAAGAGATAGCGTATGGAATCATTATACAAGTTCTATTTTCATTGATGATTCCGGGACATAATCATCCTAAGGAGGAGATAATTGTAACGCCCGTAGATCAGGGCTAGTCAATTTAGAGACGATAGGCATCAAAAATGAATTTTTGATGAAAGATTATTTAGAATGAATAATCTTAACTAAGTTATAGTATATGTTACAAGATTTTCGTGCATATAAAGAACGCCGAAATCCGAGTTATAACGAAGAAGTTATGACCTGTCGAAGTTTCGCGACAGAACCAGCACGACACAGCGCGACGTAAAAAGTGAATTTATGTTAGATCGATATTTAGCCTTAGTGATATAAACGAAAGTTATAGATTTCGTTAAACCATGAGCGTGCATAAAAAGAACGTCCATATCTGACTTTGTATGAGGAAGTTATGATTTTTCTAAGTTTCAGCTTAGCAGTATGCAGCCTGAATACTCGATTTGAGATCGAGCGGTTTTTAGCCAAAACAATCTAAACGAGAATCAAAGATCTCGTTGTTAGTAGTGAAACGGTGAAAAGTTAGGTGAGAACGAACGTCAGACAAAGAAGTTATGAATTTATAACGAAGTTTTTCTGTCCGGCCTTCTAAAAATAATTAATAAAAAAATAAAGTCAAAATTAGCCGACGGAGTCTAAATGAAAGTAGTAGAGTATGGTCTGACCTTCGCGTGGATATAAAGAACATCGAAAACGGAGCTCGTATGCGAAAGTTACGCCATTTAGAAGTTGACGAGTCAAATTACGCCAAGCGTAATTTGAGTACGCCCAGCGTACTCAGTCGGATGCAACTTGTCTGACCAATACTCGAGTGCCACCAGTCGACGCACGCAATGACGTCAAAGTACACCCTGCATAACTCGAGTACGCCCCGCGTAATCCCAGACCCAGCAGCCTATAAATAGAACTCGAGATCAGCCATTTCCTTGCGATTTTTCTTACTTTCTCTCTAAGTTTTTGCCTCGATTTGCGTGCCAATCATATCCCGAAGCCCCGGTATTATTCCCGAGCCCCGAAGCAAGATCCGAAGCCCCGAGGATCCCGAAGAGCGTTATTCCCGAGCCGAAGCGCTGCCTACGAGGAGCCAGTTTTTGTGAAGATCTTCCAGATCTACGGAGAAACACTACTTCTGCAAGCCGTAGTGCTGCCCGATCATCTTCTGATCAGGTGAGTGTATAGTCACTTTCATCTTACACATAAATATGAAGTATTTTATAAAATACGTGCTATGTGTTATATATTAATTATCTATTTGAGATGGATTTGGAATTGATGTTTTTATATGGGTGTTAAATGATTTAAATTGTGTTTGTATTTATATCTACAAAAATGTTGGGTAGAACATGGGTAGATGGAATAGTTGGTGACGATGCGACTTCATGCCTATTGAGTAAGCCTTGGTGACGATGCGACTTCGTGCCTATTTGATAAACCTTGGTGACGATGTGACTTCGTGCCTTTTGTGTAAACCCAAGTGACTATGAGACGTAGTGCCTATTGTGTAAACCCAGGTGACTATGAGACGTAGTGCCTGTTGTGTAAACCCTGGTGACTATGAGACGTAGTGCCAATTGTATGAACCCTGGTGACTATGCGACGTAGTGCCTGTTGTATAAACCGTGGTAGCAAATGGACTGTGTTCCAGTTCCTCAGGTAAACCCTTAGGAATGAATGAAGAAAGTATAATCGATTCTTAGGGTAAAACCTTAATAAATAAAGAAGATAATGGGGATGGGTATTTGGGTTGATTGTTGATAATTGAATATAATAAATGTATTATTGTGGGTTGAAAACCCTATATGCTCACCAGGCTCCCAAGCCTGACCCACTCAGTTTTCTTTGTATCACAGGTATCAATACGAAGACATAATTCACTGAGAGAATAAAGGAGATGTAAATCATTAGTGTAAATAATTGTAAGTTCTGTTTATGCTTATGTGTCTGTATCGGAACATGACATCCCGAGATTTTGTTATATAATGAAAATACTTTTCTTTAAGAAATGCTTTGATAAATTCTTATCATATCTATTTTATTTTGGGGACAAATTCCGCAACAATTTTCTTTAAACGATTACTCTGATTTTAAAAACAAAGCATAAACAAATCGGTCTTTTCTGGCCGAGATTTTGGGGATGTCACAGCAGTATACTTTCAACAATAACAAAATCAAACAAATATGCACTCCTTAGCATACTAATTTATTCGATAATTGTCAACGTGACATTGATCAACAAATTAATCCCATTACAGTTAAATAATATTATTGATATAAAATCACCAACATTTGATATATAACTACATAAACATACTAAATTACATGTATTTAAGCTATTTAGGAGGGTAGCTACAAAAGCATAATCAAGTTTTCTAATATAGACATGTTCAGTTTCGTCATCACCATCTTCATATGGCCCCTCTTTAGTATCTTGCAGACTTTTAGAGATGATGTCCACATTTGAATTTGTTGCCTCGCTTTCGGTGGGAGTTTAGAAGATAAATGACAAAATAATTTTATCAAAATGCATATAATCCATTTAATCAAAAGGTAAATTACACACGCTATATTAAAGATTACCAACACAAAGGAAAAAACTTGTCTTAATTTAAGTGTCGTAGATAAAAGGCATGAGGGTGTTTTTTTGGGTTTTTATCCACCTTTATATCTTCCCCTACAAACATATGTGCTCTCCTTTGAATGTCACAAGCTTCTTTGCCTAACTCCTTCTTTCTTCCACATCCTAACTTAAGAAATCATAGTAGCAGACACATAGATTAAGAAATTTTATGAATCGAAATTATAAATTAGAATATCATAAACATACCTGATAGTCTTGACGATGGGTTGATCGTGATGGACAAAGATGTTTATAGTAGAGGTCGATGCATCAAAGAGAATTCAGAATCATCACGTTGTTAACCTGAAGTCATGAATCGGCAACAATGGGAGTGGGGTCGACCAAAATCAAAGATGATGGAGGTTGTGGCAGTTGGAATCAACAATGATGCGGACCTAGGTGCCAGGACTCAAGGATGTTGGTGAGGGCGGCAGTAGTTGAAGATATTAGGGTGGTGTGGCCAAATGAAATTAGGTTAAGGAAATATATAAAGGAAAAGAAAGGCATCGCGTGGAGAATGAAATTTGGAGAGCTTTGTCCGGGAACCAAAATATGATGAGGGAGCTCAATCTTTAATGATGCGGCCTAGATCTAAACACAACAATAAATGTTTTTTTTTCTAATGTGCTTTCTATATAACCGCACCAACAAATTATTAAATAGTGCGGTTCTATGATTTATTAATTTAAAATAACTTTTTTGGTGTTTAATGATGCGGTTTTGGGCTACAACAGCACCAAAGAAAATCATTACACTATTAAATACGTTTTGTACTAGTGCCATGATCTACTATTCAATATTGTTAAATGATTTACTATTGTTTATGTTACTTTTTGTTTATAATTGTTACTAAGATCCAACATAATTAAGTTGATCATTGGTCTTTGTATATGACCGATTTCTTGAATTTTGATCCTAAAAAGATTTCTTTATGTAATTTTGATCATTATTTCAATTTTATTTATAATTATTTTTAATCCTTGCTCAATGTAAAATAATTTTATTTTTTGGAACAAAATTTGGAAAACCAAACCAAAAATCATCATTTAAAATTGACCAATAACATTAAACAAACCTCCATAAAGACCAAATTACAAAGAGAAAACTTAGTGACTAAAATTAAAAAAAGCAATTATGATAAACTACGTGAATGCCCGCGCATTGCGCGAAAAACACCTATATAGTTGAAGCCTTTACAAATATATGTTTTTTTTAAATATAACAATAATGTTGTTAAATTTGATATTATAATTCATATACTAAATTAATATAATATATTGATTATTTTGAATTATATGATAATATATATACATCTAGTATAACTGCATTATCTCAATAGTTTGAATGACTTCTACCTGCAAATTACACGTGAATAAAATTAAATATAACTAGAAGGGTGTTCCCCGCGTTGTGGGGATTGGATGGTGTTGCATTTGTGTGAAACTATTGTATATTGCCTGAATTGGTAACCACAGTAAAGTATGTTGCTATTCTTTGTAATTCTCCGATTTACAAACACGGTGGGGCAGAATATCAAAATATTGTTTCCTTGGCTTCCACTTGCAAAAGTAATGTTATCTCTCACAATAAAAAATGTTTCTTCAAGGGTGCATTCGGCTATCATAAAACCAAAAAAAAAAATACATCTAAGAAATTATTTTTAAAAACTAATATTATCTCTCAAAATGCAAACTGCTTACCACTGATCATTGAATTAACATTGCAAATATTTTTGGTTTTGTTGAAGTTGGTCATCTAAGTGTTTCTAACACCTTCACATTGAACACAAATTAACTAACGCATTTTTTTTTAAAAAAAATTTATTTTGGTTTAGGGTTTAACGTTCGCTATAGTAATTAAATTGCAAATTACACCTCTTTAGAAAGCAAATTACCTAATAACTTATTGATCTACTTGTAAGATGTTGAGGTAATAAAGAACGCAAAAGGTATTGTTTACCAAGATGACATACCCTGTAGGATTCGTCTTTAGAAATTATGTAATGTAAGGAATCATATGTCTCTTTATATTTGAATGTGAGGTTTAATTATTACAAATAACATCCAGGACATCTAACCTCAACACCTATTCATAAAATAATAATATTTAATGTTTTAAAAAAAGTAATAAACCATAAGACAAACCTAAAATGGAAAAGAAACTACTATCTTTTAATGACAGAAGCAAATTTTGATAATTATATTCAAGAAATAGCAGTCTACTCACACAAAAAACACAGCATCTAAACATATACAACAACCTGATGAAATGAAGAAGATGTCGTGCTACCTGAACATCTATTTGGTCATTCATAAATACATCATCTTTTTAGAGCAGGAACTTTGCTCAATCCTGGTTTCCTGCATAGAATAGGTGCATGATAAAAAGTAAAAGATTACATTAATAATCATATAAATGTTAAAAGAAATAACAAAATTAAAAGGAACCGACATGTGGACATGATGTATCCTTCATAGCCAACTATAAAACAATTTGTTTACAATAGAAAACAAAAAATAAAATCGTCAATTACAAATGGTAATAGTCCAACTTCAATTGTTTACTTATATAATTAGAATCAGTGAAATGGGAATCCTACCAGCAGCAAATGTTTGGAGTGAATATGAAGTTAAAACCCTACTTCATGAAAGTTTTTGTTTCCCTGTTTGACAATATATAAATAGGTCGTAAAAAAAACATGTCAGTCAAGATATGAACGACATGAAGGGTGTAAAAGTTCATATTAATTCCTGCCTATCGTAAAATGAATGAAAGAGTGAGCAAATTTTAAATTAATTAGGCTACATATTTCCATATTTACCCTGATAGAAAAAACTGTAGATTAAATTACACATACAACACCCACATAAAAACCTCCAATACCAAGTTTCTCTTGAAAAGAAGGTAATCAATCAACAATTAACTAAAACATATTAAATAGATAAAATAATAGCAAACCAACCAACTGATTTGTAGTGTTGACATGATCCTCACTTTAATAGAATGATAAACTTCATTCAATAATTATAATGAGAGAAAGTAATAGAGTCCAAACTGGAAACAAATAATGAAAGATAGAATCAAAAGACTATCAACCATAGAGAATAAAATGGATTTTTATATTTGGAAAGAATCCAAGATGTTTAAAAGCATAAAAATGATTAAAACTTATACGCCACTCTGAAAATATACTCAATCTCATTGATGGATATCTCTGAAAAAAGAGTTTTGTAACATTTGTCTATGAATTATGTATAGTATATTTCAGTGTCGTACACATGATTAGAGTAGTATGTTTGGAGTTCCTCTCCGCATTTGATTGTAATGTATAGGCATACTTCATTATTTACCTAGAAAAACTAACATTACCTTCTTAAATCATTATATAGTTAGTAAGTAATACAAACCTATGTGATTGTTATTGAATTGAAATGAATTGTTTTACTTTAAAGTTATTAAGAAAAAGTGAAAACCCCAATTTGGCATATCATAATTTGATGACCAAATGAGAGAGGAAATATATGTACAGTTTGTTAAAAGTCGTTGAGATAAATAGCTTCATAGCAGGTATTTTCTCCAGGACAAAGATGTGGATTTCGTTTGTATAAATCAGATTATAAAAAATAAGTACATTCCAGTGAAAGAAAATTCTCTAGGGCAATTCGTCGAACACTTTATGAACATTGTCAAAGTCTTTTTCAATAGAAAAAAATGCCTAGCCATTAATGCTTCAACATGCAAAACCTAACCATAAACAACACCATACAACAATTGTTTTTTTGAATATATATACCATTCATTAGTGAGCAAACAGTTAACTTAAAATGAGAAGAAAATTCGGTAATATAACCTGATATAATGTTGAAATCGCATACCTGACAAAACCAATATGTCTCCACGTTAGCTCTCCTACAATCTCAGGAGGATTAACCATATCAAATGTGAGATGTATCATTGCCATGCTGCCAAACAAAAGGAAAGAAAACAACATATCATTTCACCTAAATCATTATCCTCCAAAAATAAAACCATTATTTTGCAGACTAATAATTTTTTTTTACTTTCAAACCCATATTATTTGGCCCATGTTAACCAAATAAATAAGAAACAAAAAATGCAATTCAAATGAGTTCAAGGCACTGATGATTATGAATTGAAACATTTTGGTACTTGGTTAACTATTAGTGCCTGAAATTTGAAGAAAAATGATTAAATTTGAAGTCAAACTGTATCATGTTTGAACAATTAATGAATTGGGGAAAATTGCGTATTTGTGGATGAGATATGAATCAAATGGGATTACTAACTGTGAAATTATAAATCAAAACCCAGATCACCTAAAAAATCACATGTATTTCAATTAGAGTTGCATATAGATGGAAAAAAAAAACCCTGTGATGAATCAATTTAATGAATGGCTCGACCTCTTTCCTTTTTCAGAGTAGTAGAACTAAAAAGAGCCCTAAAATCAAATTAAAAACGGAGTTTTGTAGTCCACAAGAACAGTTAGCACGATAGCAAACGGTAACGACTTCTAATAGGAGGTGACGATCCCATCGATTTGGACTTACCCCTCATGTAAAAAGCAATCAATCGAACCAAATAGGTCCAAATTGAAGAAAGGAGGTGGCACCGACACCTGGACTGTGAAAGAAACCAAAGTATCATAAATTGATACTAATTTGCATAATTAGAACTGACTAAAACACCATAACAGATTGTTTATCTTACCTGCTTCAACTACACTTACAGCTAAAAAAGCTACAATCCATCCATACCCATTAAAGAACCTTTACGACCATACCTCTTATTATCATATAAATTTGTTGTTGCTTCTCATATCATCCTGCATATTTGAGATAATTTAGTAAATCCGATTCTTGTTTATAGCTGAAATGGTTAAGAAAGCTTCAGTTAAAGGGTGAAGACAGTAAGGTTATATCCTTCATTTATCACAACAAAAAAAATGCAATCACATTCCGACTCATTCATCCTCTTCCTTTTCTCCTCCTCCATAAAACCTTCAAATATCTTTATGAAAATAATAGATTACAAATGGCTGATTTATAGAACAATACAATCAAACTAACGATTCAACTAATTGAGAGCTCTAACTCAGATGTAAAAAAAAATTATAAATTTGCAAACACAGGAATTAAAACATATGTGTGTTCAAGAAATTTACCTTGGTGGATTTTATTTAAAGGAAAAAGCTTTTGTAGTTGCTTTGTGCTCCATAATTGATTAAACGATTAAAGCCATTGAGGAAAGACGTACACATGTAGTTAAAAACACAGGCACATACAGTTAAAAACATAAACAGAGAATCAGATTGACGATTTATAGAGAAAGATCTTGGTGCTTCTTGTTTGGATCGGGAAACGAAGAGACACCGATGAGCCATTAGGACCGACCGTCATCGTCGTTGTAATGACCCTCGCCTTCTGTCTCCCTCCAAATGAAATTACCTGATGGCAATTTAGAAGGGTTGATACGGTAGGTCGATTCTCGATCCCGGTAGTGTAAGAAGCTTTAATTGATTTACCAAACAAAACCCAGCTTCTGAAGCCCTAAATCAAAAACACGGCACTGAATTTCAACCGAATGGGGCTTAGAAAAAAGGGGTGGGTCATCGGGATGGCTGCAAACACCGGTTGTAATATGAGGCGGTGTTGATATCAGTGGTTAGATGTCGATGAAGGGGATTTGCGAGCAAAGAGCAGGATGTCGATGAAGGGTTTTGCGAGCAAAGCGGTGGGAGGTATCAAATGGAAAAGATGAATGGGTGGTGAAGAAAAAGGGAGAAGCGGTGGAGTTTCTGACTTGATTCGAAACCAATAACCTTCTGTTCCGGCCTTAGCGGTGTCATCTTCGCCATTACCCCCTCTCCCTAAGCTCCTCCACAACCCTACTCAACACTACCAAACATATGGAAGAAAGAGGTCATGCTTCTATTGCTGTGATTGTTGGTGGACAGAACCATGTGGTGGACGCGGACTGGCCGACGTTCGCTATGGCGGAATCAAAGAGTCGAACAACAGATACGGAAGGGATCATGAAGAAAGAAAAGCAGATGAAAGTAGACAGTGGAAGCGATGGATGAAACTTGAGTGGAGAGCGAGGCAGTGGTATTAGACACTGAATGGTGGAACATAACACGTGGAAACCAAAGAGGAGAAACACATGAACATTCCACCAACAAAAACAAATATACAAATACAAATACAAAGAGGGATCAGTCGGTGGAGGGATGTAGAATAAAAAAAGAATGAAATTGTACCCAAAAATTAGTGTGGCTAATGTCTAAAACAGAAAAAAGAGAGGACCATTTATGGTAATCCCTTAGCTATTTTACTGTAGCTAAGGATGGATAATTTTAATATATATATATATATATATATATATATATATATATATATATATATATATATATATATAATATGGTTTAATGTTATTTATAGTTGTTATTATTGTTAATTAATTTTTTAAAATTTATTTGCTTAATGTTTTAATTTCTATCATTATAATTATTTAAAACATCAAACATTGTTTTTTCATTTTAAATTTAAAAGTATAATCATTTATATAGAGTTATTTTTAACTATTGTTACTGTAAGTTATATTAAACTACTTATTTGAAAACTTTTAACGATTATAAAAATATTTATAGAACATATTTTAGTTAAATTGAGATTACAGTTTAGTTTTTGCATTTATTACTAAAATTTATCACTTTTAACTAATTACAAAATATTCTTTGATTTTTTAAGTGGAAATGAAATTTATATTTAAGTTGACACTGTAATTTTATATCTAAATTAACAATTTAAGTATTTTTGTCAAACTGTTCAAAAATTATAGCTTTAAACTGATGATGGTTTACATACAACAACATTTTAAATCTAATAAATTAAGTATAATATGTTAAAAGTTAAAGACATAACTTTTTAGGAGAAGTAAGATATTATTTTAAAATTGAAATTTAGTTTATTTATGATTACACTTTAGGTTTGATATTTATTTAACCCTATTAACCAACTTATAATCATTATTAGAAAGACACTACAGTTTATCACTTTTAACTATTTATAAAATATTTTTTAGGTTGTTTAAGGTAAATTAAAATTTATATTTAAGTTGATCATGTAATGTTATATTTAAATTAATAATTTAAGTATTTTATACAAATTATTTCAAAATTGTTTCCTTAAAATGATAATGGTTTACATCTAACAATATACTAACACTAATAAATTAAGTATAATATGTTAAAAATTAAAAAGATAGCTTTATAAGTAGAAGTAAAGATATAATTCTAATATTGAAATTTAGTTTATATATGATTACACTTTAGGTTTGATATTTATATAACCTTATTAACGAATTATAATTATTATTATAAAGAAATTGAAAAGTGTAACACCGTAAAATTTAAAACAATTTTTCGCATTTTCAAACATATTTATCAATAAAATGTCATTGTATCATATCCTTGTTTCACAAAACATCCCCCAAGATCGAAATACATAAAATCACATGTGTGTGTGTACGAATCATGCCGGCGCCTTCCCACGGTCATCACTGGTACCTGAAACACATAACACGTAACACTGTAAGCATAAAGCTTACTGAGCTCCCCAAAATACCACTCTAACATATATTAGCCACTCGAGGCTACAACTTTGTTGACGCTCTGGTCAATGTGTCTCAGTGGGACCCTCCAGCCCCAACTCTCTGTGAGCCCTCTGGCCCTAACTCTATAGACCCACTGGTCCTACTCTGTAAACTCTGAATCATGCATATCACGTATCACAATAATTCACAACACATAAATAACATGCAAATACACTAGCACACAGCTCTAAATTACACTGTCACATGACTCTGTTACCACACTAGGTAAAGTATAGTGAGAAGACTCACCTCTGGTATCTCGGTAAATCTCTGTCTCGGTAAACGCTGGCCTAGCCTCCGCCTAATCATATGAAATAAATACCCTATTTAATATAACTCTCAAAGGTTAGACTATGTCCCCTTATGACATTCTCAGAAGGGTAAAAGACCATTTTACCCCTCTCATGACTCAAAAGGCCCCTCAATAGACCATACCCTAAAAGTCAACTTTCCGGGTTACGATGCGCATACCAGATGTGTACGCTCAGCGTACCCGGCTGCCTCTCAGAATCGGGGAACGCCACCCAGTACGCGGCGCGTACTGGGATTACGCCCGGCGTACTCCCCAGCTTCAGCCCCTTAGCTCTTGAGGTCTTAAACAGTTAAGACCCACGTCCAATTTCTAGATCTGACCACATCTAAGCCTCTTAATCCATAAAGTTGATGACTTTAACCCTTTGCATGGCTGAACAAGCCACCAACTCCCATAATATTCCATCCTCTAACTCTAGAAGGCTTAATACTCAAGCATGACCTCAAACTAACAGCCAATATGGAAACTTTATGGTTCTAAATCACTAATACCACTGAAAAGGGATAGATCTCGGACCATGGAGCACCTTATACTCATAAAGTCTCCACCTTAAGGGTTTTTAACCCTAGAAATGGCACATGCAACAACAACCAAAAGAAGAGGAAAGTTTTGAACTTTATACCTCTAAGTGTAGCCCCTTTCTCTGTAGATCTCAGATCCAAATTGGCACTTCAAGCTTTAGCTTCCAAGAGCTCCTTTCCTTCTTCTTCACTAAGCCACCAAAACACAGTTAACTCCAACAACACTCACACACACTAAGGACGATGGGAGGCTCTCTTTTAGGGTTTCACTCACTGATATGGAGGCTGAGAAATGAGACTTAGCACCCTTTAAATAGTGCACAAGACGGATTAGGGTTTTTGCTCTTAGGCCGGGTACACCCGGCGTAACTCTGGGTACGCCCAGCGTACCTTGGCGACTCCGCGTCCAAACTGAGCACATGAGTACGTGCAGCGTACCCCTCTGGTACGCCCAATGTACTCACTTTCTAGTTTCCCTCCACTCAAGGACTAATCATGACCAATTGGAAAAGAATAAGGGTGAAAGAAATGCACTTGAATCTCGGGGTGTTATAATTCTCCCCCACTAGAACCAGACTTCGCCCCCGGAGTCTCATTCCTCGAACAACTCTGGGTGCTACCCTCGCATCTCCGACTCTGACTCCCAAGTCATCTCGGACCCCTTCCGATGTTGCCACTGAACCAAAACCAGAGGCACTTCCTTGTTCCTCAAAACCTTGATCTTCCGATCCCTGATCGCCACCAGTCTCTCAGCATAATTCAGGCTCGCATCCACCTGAATATCCTCCAATGGCATCACTGCCGACTCATCGGCTATACATTTGCGCAACTGCGACACGTGGAAAGTGTCATGAATCTGCCCCAACTCCTCAGGTAGCTCCAAACGATATGCTACCCTACCCACCCTCGCGATCACTCTAAACGGACCAATATACCGGGGCCCTAGCTTGCCTCTCTTCCTGAACCAGATCACTCCTTTCCAAGGAGATACCTTCAGGAGCACAAAATCTCCGATCTGAAACTCAAGCTTGGACCGACGCCTATCCGCATAACTCTTCTGGCGACTCTAAGCGGTCAACAACCTCTGTCTGACCTGTTGAATCTCCTCTGTCGTCTGAAGTACTATCTCCATATTACCTATTACACGTTGCCCTACCTCTCCCCTGCAGATGGGAGTCCGACACCTCCTCCCATACAACAGCTCAAAAGGCGGCATACCGATGCTCGAATGATGGCTGTTGTTATAGGAAAATTCTGCCAAAGGTAGGTACGTGTCCCAACTCCCTCCGAAGTCCAATACACATGCCCGAAGCATGTCCTCGAGCATCTGAATCGTCCGCTCGCTCTGCCCGTCAGTCTGTGGGTGGTATGCGGTACTAAAATGCAGCCTCGTACCCAATTCCTCATGAAATTTCTTCCAGAATCTGGAACTGAAACGCACATCTCGATCTGAGACGATCGAGATCGGTACTCCATGTCGCGATACCACCTCTCTCACGTACAACTCTGCCAACCTCTCAGCGGAAGAGCTCTCACTGATAGCAAGGAAGTGGGCGCTCTTCGTCAACCTGTCCACAATCACCCAAGTTGCATCGAATCCCCTAGTAGTCCTCGGCAATTTGGTGATAAAATCCATGGTAATCTGTTCCTACTTCCACTCGGGAACCTCCAACGGATGCAACTTACCATGCGGTCTCTGGTGCTCGGCCTTAACCTTACGACAGGTTAAGCACCTCTCAACAAACCACGCGACATCCCTCTTCATACAGGGCCACCAATACTCTCTCTTTAGGTCCAAATACATCTTAGTGTCCCCAGGATGGATTGAGAACTTCGATCGATGAGCCTCTTCCATCAAAATGGTACGCGTCCCGCCCACAAACTGTACCCAGATACGACCCTGGAATGTCATAAGCCCCCGGCTATCGGTAACGAACTCCGATACCAACCCGACAACTCGTTCTCTCTTCTGGTTTTCTGATCTCACGGCCTCAGCCTGGGCCCCACGAATGGTGTCCAACACAGGAGTCATCACTGTCAACCTCAAACAAACATCTCGCATCGGGGCGCTCTCCGCCCTTCAGCTCAGTGCATCGGCTACAACATTAGCCTTACCTGGGTGGTACAGGATCTCGCAGTCATAATCCTTTACCACATCAAACCATCTCCTTTGTCGCATATTCAGGTTGGGCTTATCCATCAAGTACTTCAAGCTCTTGTGGTCCGTGTATATGGTACACCGAACCCCATACAGATAATGACGCCAGATCTTGAGGGCGAACACCACTGCCCCCAACTCTAGATCGTGGGTGGGATACCTCGTCTCATGAGGCTTCAGCTACCTTGATGCATATGCTATCACATGCCCCCTCTACATCAGTACCGCTCCCAACCCTGATATCGACGCGTCACAATACACCACAAAGTCCTCCACCCCCTCCGGAAGGGCTAAAACTGGGGCTTCGCACAGTCTCTGGCGAAGTGTCTCGAAGGAGGTCTGCTGCTCTGGGCCCCATGAAAATGCAACACCCTTCCGGGTCAACCTGGTGAGTGGCACGATGATCTTGGAGAAATCCCTGATAAATCTCCGATAATAGCCTGCCAGCCCTAAGAAACTCCTGATCTCGGTGGGTGACCTCGGCACCTCCCAACTCATCACTGCCTCAATCTTGGCCGGGTTGACCAATATCCCTTTCTGGTTAACGAGGTGCCCTAGGAACTGGACCTCTCGCAACCAGAAATCACACTTGGAGAATTTGGTATAAAGCCTCTCCGATCTCAGAACTTCGAGGATCTCCCTCAAATGCTTCTCATGCTGCTCTCTGGATCTCGAATATACCAAAATATCATCAATGAATACGATCACCGAGCGATCCAACATCGGCCTGCACACTCTGTTCATGAGATCCATGAACACCGCCGGTGCATCGGTGAGTCCGAAAGGCATCACCACAAACTCGTAATGCCCATAACGAGTCATGAACACTGTCTTCTGGATGTCCTCATCTCGCACCCTCACCTAATGATACCTAGACCTCAAATCGATCTTGGAGAACCAAGATGCTCCCTGCAACTGATCGAACAAATCGTCGATCCTCGGCAACGGGTAACGGTTCTTGACCGTCAGCTTGTTCAACTCCTGGCAATCAATGCACATCCGGTGTGAACCATCCTTTTTCTTGACAAAAAGGATAGACGCTCCCCACGGCGAGCTGCTCGGCCGAATAAACCCCTTCCCCAGCAACTCCTGAAGTTGCGAGGATAACTCCTGCATCTTTGGAGGCGCAAGGCGATAGGTCACCTTGGCGATAGGTGTGGCCCCCAGAACCAAATTGATACTGAACTCCACTTGCCTCACGGGAGGCACACCCGGCAACTCCTCTGGAAATACGTCCGGGAACTCACGCACTATCGGAACCTCATCAACTGACCTCGGTCTCTCTGAATCAATCCTCATATCCATCACATACACTACAAAGCCCCTACAGCCCTGTTGTATACACTGTCTCGCTCTAGCGGCCGAACAAAATGCTGACCCAGAACGTGTACCCTCGCCGTACACTGTAAGAACTCCCCCACTAGGGTCTCGTATGGTCACCAGTTGTCGCTTGCAGTCGATAACCGCTCCGAATATGCTCAACTAGTCCATGCCCATGATGACACAGACACCCCCCATCGTAATAGGAACTAAATCAATCGGGAATTCAACACCAAAAATCTCGAGTACACACCCTCGGATCACTTTTGTGGCATACACCGCCCTCTCGTCAGCTATGGAAACTCTCAGAGGTCGACTCAATGCCTCACGACTTACACTGATGTGCTGACTAAAAGCCAAAGATACAAAAGACCGACTCGCACCCGAGTCAAATAACACCAAGGCAGGTACAGAACTCACAAGAAAAGTACCTACACATAACATAATATAAGCACAATATATCAACATCAAAGTAAATACACGAAAGAATACATACCAGCCACGACATCGGGCGCTGCGCGGACCTCCTCCACGGTCAACTGAAAGGCTCTCCCTTGTGCCTTCGGTGCCTCGGCCTTCACTGGCCGGCTCTCAGTAGCTCTGATAGCAGCAGGGGCAGATCCCTGAGATGCTCCCTGTACTGATCCCCGCAGCTGTGGACACTCTGCTTTCTGGTGTCCGGTCTGGTTGCAGTGAAAACATACTGCAAACCCCTTGGGACAATCCTTGGCTATATGCCCCTCCTTGCCACATTTGTAGCAAGACCCTGCTCTACACACCCCATTGTGGCTCTTGCTGCACTTGCCACAAGTGCGGCCCCTATGACTCCTTGGCCTCGAATTAGCGGGCTTGGCCTGCTTGGCTACCGACTGAGACTGCACCGGTCGCTGATCCCTCCCCTGAGACTCAGCCTCTTCCCTAGCCTAGGTCTCCAGCTCTATCTCCCTCTTCCGGACATTTTCCTGAAGCTCGGCAAATGTCCGGTACGTCGATTTCGCCACGAACTCTCGTATGTCCCTCCTCAAAATGCTTAGATATCGGCTCATACGTTCCTACTTGGAGGACACGTGCTCTGGGCAGAACATCGCCCGCTCATGGAACATCCTCGTAATCACTGTAACAGACTCAGTACCCTACTTGAGGGTCAGAAACTACTGGGCCAAACGCTCCCTCTCCACCTGGGGAACGTACTCATCTCGGAACATAGCAGTGAACCTCTCCCAGGTCACTGCAGCAAGCTCAATAGGCGTATAGTGTGCCGTCACAAACTTCCACCAATCCTTCGCTCCCAAGCGAAGCTGGTTCAGCGCGAACCGGACTCTCAAATGCTCTGGAGATGAGCAAGTAAAGAAACACCCCTCTATGTCTGAAATCCACCTCATCGCCGAAATCGGGTCCTGGGTCCCGTCAAACTCTGGTGGTTTTGTGTTGCTGAACTCTCGGAACAGCAACGCATCACCACCCTGCAGCCTAGTCGCAACTATAGCTGCAGTGGCCACAACAACAGCAGCCTCAGAAAGAGCAGTGTATCTCTCATCAAATGTCTCCATCAGTGTGGTCTTGATAGACCCGAACATCTCTGGTATCTCTGCCCTGATGGCCGCAGCCACCTCTTCGTGGATGATCCTACGGATCTCCTCGTCACTCGTACTGTTGCTCTCTGGTGTGTGGCATGTCCCAACCATGGTCACCCTCTCTCTGAAATACAACATAAAAACATATCAGGGACTTGCTCGAGTATACTCACACTCGAATACTCCACCCTACTTGTTTCTTGTTACTCTAAGGATTCTTACTTGGACTGTGCACTGACCCGGTGTCTTCAGCAGTACGGGCCCAATACTACCGTCCACACCACATCAGCATTCACCCCAAGTCCTCATCCCAGAGTCCCAATCCCAAGCACTCTACTCTCTCTAATCATATGATACTCGCTAGCAGATCTCTCATAACTTCCTTGTTGCTATCTAAACACTCTGAAGCATCCCTAGCAGCAAGACTCCTAGACTAAGGCATCACATATCAGGCCACTCTAGTCCTAATAAGAATACCTACTCTACTCTAGCATGCATAATATAACTCATCATATAACATATCATATCATAGCTCATAACACTTATTGTAATGGTATTTTGGGAAATCACCATTTGGGCGCTGGTTGTTCGTACACACGACTCTGTTCTGTTTTGTCTCGAAAGCTCTTTTTACTCTTTTGAAAACTATTTTATTATCGAAATTTCCTCAAATCCTCAGTTTGAGTTCAGATACGCCCGAAGGTGCACCCGAATCCCTCAAACCAAGGCTCTGATACCAACTTGTAACACCGTAAAAATTAAAACAATTTTTCACATTTTCCAAACACATTTATCAATAAAATGTCATTGTATCATATCCTTGTTTCACAAAACATCCCCCAAGATCGAAATACATAAAATCCCATGTGTGTGTGTGTACGAATCATGCCGGCGCCTTCCCACGGTCATCACTGGTACCTGAAACACATAACAAGTAACACTGTAAGCATAAAGCTTACTGAGCTCCCCAAAATACCACTCTAACATATATTAGCCACTCGATGCTATAACTCTGTTGACCCTCTGGTCAATGTGTCTCAGTGGGACCCTCCAGCCCCAACTCTCTGTGGGCCCTCTGGCCCTAACTCTATGGACCCACTAGTCCTACTCTGTAAACTCTAAATCATGCATATCACGTATCACAATAATTCACAACACATAAATAACATGCAAATACACTAGCACACAGCTCTAAATTACACTGTCACATGACTCTGTTACCACACTAGGTAAAGTATAGTGAGAAGACTCACCTCTGGTATCTCGGTAAATCTCTGTCTCGGTAAACGCTGGCCTAGCCTCCGCCTAATCATATGAAATAAATACCCTATTTAATATAACTCTCAAAGGCTAGACTATGTCCTCTTATGACACTCTCAGAAGGGTAAAAGACCATTTTACCCCTCTCATGACTCAAAAGGCCCCTCAATAGACCATACCCTAAAAGTCAACCAAAAGTCAACTTTTCGGGTTACGATGCGCGTACCAGATGTGTACGCTGAGCATACCCGGCTGCCTCTCAGAATCGGAGAACGCCACCCAGTACGCGGCGCGTACTGGGATTATGCCCGACATACTCCCCAGCTTCAGCCCCTTAGCTCTTGAGGTCTTAAACAGTTAAGACCCACGTCCAATTTCTAGATCTGACCACATCTAAGCCTCTTAATCCATAAAGTTGATGACTTTAAGCCTTTGCATGGCTGAACAAGCCACCAACTCCCATAATATTCCATCCTCTAACTCTAGAAGGCTTAATACTCAAGCATGACCTCAAACTAACAACTAATATGGAAACTTTATGGTTCTAAATCACTAATACCACTGAAAAGGGACAGATCTCGGACGATGGAGCACCTTATACTCATAAAGTCTCCACCTTTGGGGTTTTTAACCCTAGAAATGGCACATGCAACAACAACCAAAAGAAGAGGAAAGTTTTGAACTTTATACCTCTAAGTGTAACCCCTTTCTCTGTAGATCTCAGATCCAAATTGGCACTTCAAGCTTTATCTTCCAAGAGCTCCTTTCCTTCTTCTTCACTAAGCCACCAAAACACAATTAGCTCCAATAACACTCACACACACTAAGGACGATGGGAGGCTCTCTCTTAGGGTTTCACTCACTGATATGGAGGCTGAGAAATGAGCCTTAGCACCCTTTAAATAGTGCACAAGACGGGATTAGGGTTTTTGCTCCTGGGCCGGGTACGCCCGACGTAACTCTAGGTACGCCCAGCGTACCTTGGCGACTCCGTGTCCAAACTAAGCGCATGAGTACGCGCAGCGTACCCCTCTAGTACGCCCAGCGTACTCACTTGCTAGTTTCCCTCCACTCAAGGACTAATCATGACCAATTGGAAAAGAATAAGGGTGAAAGAAATGCACTTGAATCTCGGGGTGTTACAAAAAGTCAGGGGAGTTTCAAATTAATATGGTGAAAGGAAAAATGCATGTGAGTTTCAAATGCATGAAGTTCAAGAAAAAATGCTAGCTTTATAAGATTTATAGATAGATATTTTATGTGGTAAAGGTAATGCTGAACAAAATTGCTTCATTTAGCAATTTGTTTTAGTATTTATGTTCTCTTAAGATTTATTACTGTTTTCATTATTTTTCTTTCATGATAAATCATATGGATTTGATCTATTTTTTGACTCAAGTAATGTGTTTGGTCGATTTGATCGGTAATGGATTTTAAATTTTCAATCTAAGTTCAAAATTTAAAGATGATTGTGTTTTCACATTTCAAAGGTCTTTTTTGTGTGTAGTAGTTGCTTTACTTTAAGTTGGACGGTATCATAGCAGGAAATGGGTGAGAGAAGCTTCCCTCCCTCTAGAACACCATCCCTTGGGTGAGGGAAGCAACCCGTGGGAAAGAGGTCGGGGGAAGGGGTGCCGCACTCTCTCTCTCTCTCTCTCTCTCTCTCTCTCTCTTCATGCTATTGGACGGTTTTTTTTTTAATTTTTATATTTTTTAATATTTATAAAATTATATACCTACTAAATTTTTTTAAAAATATATCAAAATTCATGGTTTTTAATTCCCTACAAAATGAGTATAATATATGTATGAAATATATTAAAATTCTTTTTTAAAAATAGTGAAGGGAGATTCCCACCAATTCCTTGAGTTTTAGGTGAGGGAAAGGGTGATGTGGCCCACAAAAAGTGAGGGAAACATCCCTCTCATACCCTCCAGTCTAAGGAGGCACGACTACTGATATATGCCTATTGATGTTAATAGGTTATGTTGGGTCATAATCGGGATAACATTTTTAGTTAAACACATACGTCTATTGGTGTTAATAGGTTATGTCGGGTCATAATCGAGATAACATTTTTAATTAAATAGGTTAAAAAATTTCAACCTAACCTAAAAAATTTAATAAATTTGTTGAAATCAGATTGACATGTTTATTGTTTTCTCAAACCAACATATTTAATAAACTTGTTGAACCTAGGTTAATCGATTTGAAATTTCCAAAAAACCCTTAACAATCATTCAGATAACTACATAGAACTTACAAACTCCAACAATTGTTTATGTTTGAAAATAGTACAACCATAAATCCACAAATATACAAGACAAACAAAAATCAAATTAATTCGAAATCCAAAATAATAATTCGGTTTTATTGAAAACCAATCCACAACCAGAATATTCGAACCAAATAATCTGACTCAAATTGTCCAATTAGATAATTCGGTTTTATCCAAATAGTAAACAAACCTACTTCCAAAATCAAAGTTTTTTATTTAAATTAAAAACTAATGCTACCAAATAAACTATTTTGTCTTGGGTATTTTTCTTAAAAACTAAAATTAAAAGCTTTCAAAAATTATGTGACATATATATATATATATATATATATATATATATATATATATATATATATATATATATATATATATATATATATATATATATATATATATATACTACAAAAAAAATGTCAATTACTGACCAAAACGAAATGGTCACTAACAATAGAATGAGTCGTCACTAAATGATTTAGTGACCAAAATTCCAGTCGTCACTTTTCGTCACTATAGGTCCGTCACAAACCAATTTAGTGACCAAATATAAATATGGTCACTATACAGTGACTAAAATATACTTGTCACTAAATCTGTGACGACCCACTTCGTCACTAAATGCTGTCACTAATCAATGAAAGTCGTCACTATTTTACCTACTTAGTGACCAATAAAAGTCGTCACTGTTTTATCGGATTAGTGACCATTGAAAGTGGTCAGTGGTTTATCTAATTAGTGTCTATAACCGGTCGTTACTGATTTACCCTTTTAGACAAAAAAGGGGTCAATAATTAAGAAATTATTGAAATATTAAATGTTATTTTTAAAATGGGATATAACAATATCCGATTAGACAAAAGAAAAGGCAAACGCTATAAATGTTTACAATACGACAATAATAACCAAATAAATCTTAACATGTATAATATGAAAATTAAATGTCATTTTTAAAAACAAAATCCATACATTTTATCCAATATTTCAAAAAACAAACATATAAAGATCAATGTGGATTAAAAGTAAATTCAATTGATCAATGTAGTCAGACACCTAAAACCACAAAATAAATAATTAATAATAATAATCAGTAATTGTTCTTTAATGTTGTTATTATTTCTTTATTTACCTTTTCTTGTAGAGTTCTACATATGTGTTCCCTTGCAGAAAGACAGAGTTGCACAGACTGGAGATTATCCTGCAACTTTTTGGTTTCTTTCTCATCATGTTTTGCTTTCTCAGTCTATTTTTTTTAACAAAATAAACAACAAATAATTAATTTAATTATATAAGAAAAAAATATAATAAATAAATGAAAGTAGTTTGCTAATTAATTACCAGCTGCTTGTACTTGAATAGCTCAGTGACATCAGTTTGTTTTCTAGCTGACCATGTTCAACACCTCTCACTCTGCTTGCAAAATTTAGGGAACAAATTGTTTCTCCCAAATCCGATGAACATCAATGTCCTACAATCACCTCCTGCAAGAAAATATAAATCTACTTTTAGTAATTTATTTATTGTAGTATTGTAATTTTATCACAACATTATGTACAAAGAAAGCTCACCTAGAGAGCTCTAAAGAATATGGGTAAGCTTTGAGTTCCTGATTTGGTCAAAAACAAGATTGAAATAAGAAAAGAACAATAAAATAAATAAATAATCCAACATGGGGTAGATGAGAGACATACAATGATATAACTGAATATGGGTAAGGAATGTGAGAAGTCTTTGATGCAAGAGCTGAAATCACATCTCCCCACGAACTGTCACTCTCAATAAGCTACACAATAACATTTTCCATAAAGATTCCACCTTTATTTTATATTCACAACTACAATGATATTATTGAATACACACACACACACTCACACTTACCAGTGAGATTGGCTACTTAACTTATAGGCACCTCAGAGAGTCCAGAAACTTCTTGTGTTCCTTCAGCTGATTGCTTAATTTCCAACCTGGATTTGTATGTTTATGAATAGATGTAGAAAGTAAGATGGTGTATGTCAAGATTCAAGAAAGCTTACTTTTTAGCAGAGTTTTCAGTGTCTTCAACTAATATGCTGATAAAGAGTTCCATATCTCATGAATAGTTGTTGTTTACTTCTCTTTTCAGATTATTTGAATAGTTGCTCCAGTGTACGATAGTTGACTCCTCTCTGTTCAGGTGTTCCTTCCATTGTGGATGTTTTTCCAGTTCCAGTTTGTCCATATGCAAAAATGCATACATTAAAGCCATCCAGGACTGATACCACTAGATGCAAAGTTTGTGTAAAAACAGCCTCTGCAAGTGATTATGATAAGATAATTGGATGAAGATGAAAATGAAGTGATCACTGGAATTTGTTGTTTTTTACCTTGATTGTCCTCTGGTTTGAAAATAAGGAAGATACCAAGATTCTGAAGAGTTCAATTAAGTTAACATCTGCTTTATAAGAAAAATCAAAATCAATATAAAGAAAATTTAATATATGATATGAAATTATACATTAAGAATATAGAGAATCAAACACGTTCAATAGAACTAACACAAACACCATCATTCCATCTTATGAATACAATAGAAAAATGAGTACTAGTTATATAATAATAGTAGGGGTAATGTTGTCAAAAACAATTATTTAATAGAATAATAGGAAATAGTACCAGATCTAGTTTACAAGATGAGGCATCAAACTCTAATGGAATAGAAGGTGAAGCCTTTTTCAAACTTATTGCAAAAATTGATCTTTCAACCTGTATATATGATATATGCTACTTTTTAAATTATCATACCTTACAATTTACACAATGACATTTTAAGAGAACTACAATAACAAATTTACAATATTACATACCTCTTCGGGACTTCCATCACCATGATCACCATTTTAAGTGAAATAGAAAGCTCAGGTGGTGAAACATTCTTCTATGAGCTGCAGGTTCCTTCTTTCTTCTGTGAGCTGCAGTTTCGTGAGAATTTACAAAAAGAGCCCTCAGGGGGTAATAAAAAGCGGTTTGAGAGAAATAATTTGTTCAAACATGGTGAAAAAAGTTCAGATTACTGGAATCTTGATTCATGTAAAGGAAAGATCTCTAGAATTGGAAGAACAAGTCTGAAATCTGTAAAACCTGTTGTTGATGATCATCTTGATGATTTCACAAAGGTTAATGGAAAGCCCATGCATGTGAAACCTGGTTCACAACATAATAATAACATTAAAGGTGGAGAGGTAGTCGCAGGGGCAATATTGGGAATTGGGTCGAAAGGGTATACAGATAGTCAAAGAAAAGCACCGCCACATAAGCATGAGAAACAAGTGGGCCCCGTTGCAAATAAGAAGCAAAAACCTAACGATTTAGTTGAAAAAAGAAAGGATTTGTGGTGCTGTTTATCTGCTTGTTCACAAGTTACAAGTAATCATCAAAACAATGGAATGATTGCATAGCATATTTCCACTGTATTTTCATATGCTGGAATTGATTATTTAGCATGTTTAGAATTGTTGCATCATTATTCCATGCCCTTTATCCATCTTCAACTTTGAAACTTAATTTATTAGGCTACACCTGTAATTTGTTACATGGAAACCAGAAGACAACTAGACAAAACCGGACAAACTGATTTCTAGGGTTAATTTTGATGATGAAACAATTATATAGCAAAAAGATTACAAATAGAGAAAGAGGGAAAATAAAGCTGATTCCTAATGTTAATACCTGTAAGCATCTAAATTCAAATTATTAATTAAATTATGATTTTCTTTGTATGATCAGGTTTCAGCTGTAGGGCATGCAGCAATCCTAAATCCTTGTCCCCTAATCCTTGGAGAAATCACGCTAGTAAACAAAGCACTACCTAAATTACTCATATAAGTTGCATAATCCCACTGAAGATAGTTACCACTTTTATCAAGACATAGGTCAGCAAGCCCTAAAAACTAAAAGATGGCAAGTGATTTGGTGTTGTGACCTATTAAAGAATGATGAAAGAATTTGAACTTATACATGTGTTCATGATGTAATTTATATCTGAAAAGCGGATCAGGGTAAAGTACCTGTTTGACTTCGAGTTTGACTTCGAGTGGAGAACAGAGGTGCGCAATGGGAGGGTATGGAGGACGATGGACCGTCGACCTAGAAAACGAAGTTGATAGTCACTCAATCGATTGACGTATCTGATCATGCGAGTATGGAGTACCTGTTTTACTTCGAGTTTGACTTCGAGTGGAGAACAGAGGTGCGTCAATGGGAGGGTGTGGAGTGACCATGGACCGGCGACGACGGACCTGCGATGATGGATCGGTGCGATGCTGTCAAACTGGGATTGTTGGTGTATCGATTTAGGGCAAAAGAGATGTGTTAGAGTCGATTTAGGGCATAGTATCGATAGTCAAAATTAGTCAACCAATTAATCGTGTTTACAAAATTAGTCAAGCTCCTTATTTAGTCAAAATTAGTCAAGTCTTCTTATTGAGTCAAATATAAATACAATTTTTTTCCACTTTTTATTTTTTTAATGTGTTTCTCTTTTTATTTTTTCAATTCTTTTCAAATATGTATAGTCAGTGACCACTTACTTAATGGTCACTAATTGTTTTTTTTTCTTGTATTTCATCAGGGACTACTATTAGTTGTCACTAATTGTTTTTCCACATCATTTAGAGAATACGTGAGCATTTTTAACAAAAATAGTCACTGACCACTATTTTTTGTCATAAAAATGTTCAATATAGTGACCATTTTTTTTCACTAAACTTCTAACATATTGCCCTTATCCTTAGTCACTATATAATTAACATAGTGACCATTATTTTTAGTAACTAAATAGTTTTATGATATGAAACAAAAACAATATAATTATTTTGCATTTTAGTGACTGATTTAGTGACCACCACATATAATTCGTCATTAAATTTATAGGATTACCAAAATTCAGTGACCACTTAATTTCTAGTGACTAAAAGATGCTTTCAGTGACCAAATTTTAGGTCGTCACTAAAAATTAGTCACTAATAAGGACTTTTCTTGTAGTGATATATATATATATATATATATATATATATATATATATATATATATATATATATATATATATATATATATATATATATATATATATATATATATATAGTGTGTGTGTGTGTGTTTAATTAAGTGAAAACTAAATGACAAAGTAAATAACTTCTTAGCAATTTAGTTCATAGGGTTTTAAGCTAGAATGCTAAATCCTTTAGAAAAAATAAACTTATAAAACATATCAAGTTCACTTTTAATTCCAAACATTTGTTGATCTTTTTCATCTTCATAAGTTTCATGTGTATATATAATATGTATAATGCAAATAACCATGCACGGTTGATGCAGTTTTGAATGAATTTGTATACCAATTAACTCTTGTACACTACAAAGTAACAAGAATAAAATGTTTATTTTTCCAAATGAAGGAGAATATTAATTGCAGTTTCATGCAAGAATTCACTTGCAGGCAATATGAATCATCAAAATAGAAAAGCAATAAAAAAATATTTATCTTTAAATCCGAAACTAGTTCGTGTTCGTTAATGATGAACCATATATAAAGAGACATGGGTCATGGAGCATTAAATTCAATAGATTCGTAACTCTTTGGTTTGAAAATGTGGCTACCCACATTTATTGTCCTACCACTGATGGCAGTTTTGCGTAATGTTTACTTCAATACTATTAATCTTGAATCATGCCATCGATGCAATTATCCACCTACGATCAAACGCCAAACCAATATTGCATTCAATATACCTACATTTCCTTGTGTACTTCGTAGTCATAATGTTTGTGCGGTTTGGTGAAAAGAATCAGAAACAAGCATAAATATTACTAATACCATTTATTAATTTGTTACTACCCTTAAATTAATACCTACGGATTTTTACTTTTTAGTTGCTTAAGAATGGAAAATGACTCTTGAGGGTAATTAATTTTTGCGTTTGTACTCATTTGATCCTTTTTTTTTTTTATTCAATATACCATCGAACTTGTTATTGGTGTTTACCATAGCCTTTTTGATCGACTTTTGACCTGTGATAGCCGGTCAAAGGGTTATGGTAAACACAAACAACAAGTTCGATGGTATATTGAGTACAAAAAAAGGAAAGGGACCAAATGAGAACAAACGCAACAGTTGGTTACCCTCCTGATTCATTTTCCCTTTACGCATTTACAACAAATCTCACATCATCTCCTACTGATATTAATGACTTTATGAGATTCATTCTTGATTCTCTTCAAAACATAACTCACGAAAGGACATTATTCATGCATGTACAACTTTGTAATGCACTTGAATATTTATTAAGGGAATCTTGACTAAGCAGGCGCATTTCATGACTATATTTACATTTCCAATCAAATGATTTATTGTATCATGGATTCTAGACAAGTCTACAAACGAGTGGAATCACAAGTGCTGTGATTTTTGAGTTTACATAGCTTTAAGATCGAACTCATGGGATAAGATACAACATTAATATGTATAATACCAAGGATTCTAGACAAGTCTACAAACGAGTGGAATCACAAGTGCTGTGATTTTTGAGTTTACATAGCTTTAAGATCGAACTCATGGGATAAGATACAACATTAATATGTATAATATTATGGTGATGTGTCTACAAAAGCAGCATGGTATTGTACATATTGATGTTGTATCTTATCCCATGAGTTCGATCTTAAAGCTAAGTAAACTTAAAAATCACTGCACTTGTGATTCCACTCGTTTGTAGACTTGTCTAGAATCCATGATACGATAAATCATTTGATTGCAAATGTAAATGTAGTCATGAAATGCGTCTACTTAGTCAAGATTCCCCTAATAAATATTCAAGTGCATTACAAAGTTGTACATGCATGAATAATGTCCTTTCGTGAGTTATGTTTTGAAGAGAAGCAAGAATGAATCTCATAAAGTCATTAATATCAGTAGGAGATGATGTGTGATTTGTTGTAAATGAGTAAAGGGAAAATAAATCAGGAGGGTAACCAACTGTTGCGTTTGTTCTCATTTGGTCCCTTTCCTTTTTTTGTACTCAATATACCATCGAACTTGTTGTTTGTGTTCACCATAACCCTTTAACCGGCTATCACAGGTCAAAAGCCGGTCAAAAGGGCTATGGTAAACACCAACAACAAGTTCGATGATATATTGAATACAAAAAAAAAGGGACTAATGAGTACAAACGCAAAAGTTAATTACTCTCATGAGTCATTTTCCAGCTTAACAATGAGTGTCTATCATTGACAAAAATGGAACGTTTTTCTAGGTGTAGAGACCTAGTCATGGTGTGCAGGGTCAACAATGGTTGAAGTTACATTTATAACCTCACAGAAGGATCTTAAGAGGGCCAAATGGTTTCTTGGGAGGTGCTAAATTGGAGGTTCAACCACCACCAACCCTTTGTTTAAAAATGTTGCTAAAATCATTATATTTTATTTTCCTCCAGCAAACTGTTTTAATGAATGCATTTATCTCTTACCTGTTAGTACCTGTCCACACAAAACCCCTTTAATACAAGTAGCAAACTCATCACTCTTTCCCCTCCAAAACTAAAGAGTCTTGCATGGGTTGTGTTGCAAAAGGGTCGGGTCGGGTCTTGTAGTGTTAATTATCAACGTAACTACTATACTCCATCGAATGTGGGAGGCAGCTCTTGTTTTCGGTGGCAAAATGAGCGTGATGATCAGAACAACTCTGGCGATAATCGGGAAGTTGATTAACGATGTTTTGAGTTTTGTTATCTTCTCCATTCTTGACGTTCTTGATTTGGTACTTTGTTTCGTTTATAAAGTCATTGATTTCTTCATTGAGGCCGAATGGAAACCCTGTTACTGTTCTTCACCGAAAGAAGCCATGAGTGGAACTGGTCGAATTTTGGTGTCTGAGAAAGGTCAGTCAAAGAAGATTGTTTGTCTTACATCCACCAAGATACAACTAGAAGAGATCTCCGACACCCTCTATACCCGGCCGTCGTTGGTTGCGGAGGTGTCCAAAACCACCGTCAAGGAGCTTAAACGCCGGAAAATCAATGACGCAACTACCATGGTCGCCTCCATCAATAAATCCACCGTTCGGTCGTCGTCGACTTTCACGGTGAACAATACCATTGTTGAAATGCTTCAAGAGAAAATCGGTGGTCATAAGTCTCACCCCATTCCTCGGTGGTCCGATTGCGATTGCGACACCTGCAACTCATGGTCGAACGCTTGTAAGGACACTCTTTTTGTCCACACCGATGGACCTAAAGGTTTGCATCCATACCTATATATATGCTTTTAAGTTTTAATTACCTCCATATTTTCATATAGTTAAGTTCATGTACTCATCATATTCTTTCATGATCACAGATAATGTAGGGGATGATGTTTTATTTATTCATGGGTTCATATCATCGTCGGCTTTCTGGACAGAGACATTATTCCCGAACTTCTCCAAATCTACAAAATCAGCATATCGTTTATTCGCAATAGATCTACTGGGTTTCGGACGAAGTCCAAAGCCCCACGACTCGCTCTACACGATCAAAGAGCATTTAGACATGATCGAAAGATCGGTACTCGAAGCACACAAGGTCAAATCTTTTCATATCGTGGCTCATTCTCTTGGTTGCATTCTAGCTCTAGCACTCGCCGTGAAATATCCCAACTCCGTCAAGTCCCTCACTCTGCTCGCACCAGTAAGCATTAATCTGTAGTAAACCACTTATAGCATGCATTTTCGAAATATATTAAATAATTGAATGGGTTGAATTCACAGCCATATTTTCCGACGCCAAAAGGGGAACAAGCGACACAATATATGATGAGGAAGGTGGCGCCACGGCGGGTGTGGCCATTGATAGCGTTTGGAGCGTCGTTAGCTTGTTGGTATGAACATGTTAGCCGAACGATTTGTTTGCTTATCTGCAAGAACCACCGAATCTGGGAATTTCTCACCAAACTCATCACCCGAAATAGGTAACCGTTTTTTTCCAACCTATAAAAACGGCGATATAATAATTATTACGGTGAATATTGGATATCTTTTAAAAAAAATGATATATTTATTTCAGGATCAAATCTAAAATGTTTAGAAATAAAAATCTTCGCACTTAATATTTTTATTTGACCTAGTCGATGTCGTAGTGATCAGTTCACAACCCAATTAATGCACCGAATTTTAAATTTATGAACTCAATCCATGATTGCTATTATTATCGGGTGGTAAACCGGATTACAACCCAATCCTTTTTAGTGTTTTGAATTCAAAATATATGTTTTCGGGTAATGATCCTCAAAATCAAAACGTGTTGCGATCTTGAGAAGCACGGTGTCATGATCATCAAGATGGAGACTAGTCTATACTGGTTAAATCGTCCTTTATAATATTGAAGCAAGTTGCAAATACATACACCGATACACATGTCACGCTCACCAAGTGAGGCCATTCATTGATTAAATCGTTACTACGTGGCCCCTTCACTTTTAATTTCGTCATAAACAACTATAGTGGCTATATTAATTAATATGTCATAACTCATAAGTCATTACACAGATAATGAGTGTCATGTGATGTATGATTAATACAGGATTAAAACCTACTTGATAAAAGGTTTCTGTTGTCATACACATAATGCCGCATGGCATACGCTTCACAACATCATATGTGGGACTGCTGGCAAGATCGAAGGGTATTTAGATACGGTTCAGAACAGGTTGAGTTGCAGCGTTCATATTTTCCATGGTGAAGACGACGAGCTCATTCCCGTGGAGTGCAGCAGCAATGTTAAGACCAAAGTCCCTCGTGCTAATGTTAATGTTGTAGAAAAGAAAGATCATATCACCATTGTTGTTGGACGTCAAGAAGCTTTCGCTAGAGAACTCGAAGAGATTTGGAAGACTTCAAAATTAAAAGGGTAAATAAAAGATATCAACTCCATCACAAATCATGAAGATGGATATATACTAGTAATCTTAGTATATATATATATACATAATTATGCATGATTTCCCCAAGTTTTTAGTCTTTTTCTCCCTGTTATATTCCATTTAGTGCATGTATTTACTACGCAAAGGCGAAGTGTGCGTAGCTAGCGGTTATTCGAATGTTTATACAATATCACCGTATGGAAAATGTGTGATTTCGATGTTCATTATGAGTTAATATTTATAAATGATGTAACATTTTGGTATTTGTTTGAATTTATTACTATTTATTATTTACTTTAACATTAATTATTTATTGACCTGTGAGTGTACTTAATGTCACAACCATATATATGTATCTTCAAGACTCAAGAGTTGCATTGAATTCTTTTTACTTAATGCTACTCTTTGAGCATCATATCCTATCATAGTATCATATATTGGATACTATTCCTGTATTTTTATTTTTTTGGATTTTTTTATAAAGTAAATTTCGAAGTAGAAGTAGCATATTTTTGGGATGTAGTTCAGAAGTAATGTTTATAAACTTATTATATACAATATTTAATGATAATTTCAAAAGTATAATATATATCATAAAAATTGATATAAAATGTTTTCTTTCATTTGTAATATGCTTTTTTAGATTAATTTAATTTTTCGGACAATGTTGGATTGGTTTTAAACCGACACAAGTATTTTTCAATTTAACTAGACCGTATTTTGCAAAACTTGTTTGTTAAAATTGATTTTTTTTTTGTTAATAACTAAAAGTTATAAAATACCAAAAACTGTTTGTCAAACACAACATCTTTAAATTACATTACTGCCCCCCACCCCACCCCACCCCCCCCCCCCCCCCCCAAAAAAAAAAAAAAAAAAAAAAAAAAAAAACTTAAACTTTCAACCATTTATACCAAAGAATACAGTATAATACTGGTGGCTGCTATAAGCCATTTGGTCTATGTTGGGTTGGTAATGATAGGAACAAGCTAAGCATTCGCAGCCAGAACAATCTCATTAACTTGCATTACAACTATTTCCCATTTTCTTGTTGGCATTGAATTTATTAATTGCCCATTTATTGATGTGTTTGTTATCTCTAATAGGCTTCACTTTTTACATTTCATTTACAAACTACAGGGAAATTTTATTAAACCGATAGTAAGCAGTTAGGGGCAAAGTAGAACAACAGAAAAAACAAAAGAACAAAAATTACATCAAAGGGATAATGCACCAAGAAGACCAATTTAAGGAGGTACCCCTCTCCTGTTTTTTTTATCAACGTGAAAGAGTTCGTCTTGATATCTTCAAAAACACGGGCCTAAGATGGATCAATATTGTTAAAGGAACAATCATTTATAGAGTTTTTTTTGTAAAAGTAGGTTGGTTTTCAAAAGTCATTGTAGAAATAGGTTAGTTTTAAAATGTATTGTAGAAATAGGTTGGTTTGAATAAAGGTCAACATTCCAATCGATTTTTTACCCTTGTTAAATGTATATTTTCATTTTTAACCCTTCAACTTTAATCTTTTTTTATTTACATTGAACAATCCATTTTTTACCATTGTTAAATATTATACATAGATTACTTTATTCCATAATATATGATTATATCTTATGCATTATTATTTACAAATTATACCTTTAAATAGAGTTTATAAAGACCTTCAAATAGATACCAATATTGAATATATTACAACAGTACGAAATTACAAGAACAATTAAAAACGATATTACAATACGAATTAAGCATAAAATTACAATACAAGTTAAACAGTAACTTAAACATTAATTGAAAATGTTACAAAGTTCACGTCGCATTGAATCTTGACTGGGAATTTGGACAATTTCTTCTATTATGACCAGTTTGGTGACATGGTCTACATTTGCGAGGTTCGTCGGATGACAAATGTCCATCTCGTTATGAAATCGATTTGCACGTCTCCGACCTCTATGCACAGAAAGTTTCGAGTTATCTGCTTTAATCTTCCAATCTGACTCTAACCAATAATCAACATGAGAAAGTGGGACAAAAGCCGACATATATTGTTGTTTATACGTCATAGTAGTGTACACAGTATTAACAATAGAAATAGGGTTATCCCCTCTGTAACCGCAAACTGCAATAGCATGTGAACATGGAAATCTTTCAATTTACCTTAAGATGAGATGCTAAGTTGAAGCACCTTAGAATTCTCGCAAGATTAAGGAGATTAACTTGTGACCATTCTCCGAAAAAAAGAGCGTCGTCTGCATAGAAGAGATGTGAGAGACGTGGACCATCATGAGGGAGGTTAATCCCTGAAAAAACACCTAGATCACATGCTTTTTTTCATAACCGCGTTCAGAGCTTCCATTGTGATGATAAAGAGAAACGAGGCCAGGGGGTCCCCTTGCCTAATGCCCTCGGATATCGAAATTTCAATAGTTGGGGAACCGTTTACCAAAACCGAAGTATGAGAAGAAGAGAGGAAACCCATGATCTACGTCCGCCAAAGCTGAGGAAAACCAAATTGTTCTATAATCGACTCCAGGAAAAATCAACTCAAGGAGTCGAAAGCCTTATTGAGTCCACCTCAAATAGCAGGGCCTGTCTTTTAGATATTTTCAACCAAGAGATGACCTCATTGATCATAAGAGGGTCGTCTAGAATGTTGCGTCCCGCAATGAATGCAGATTGAACCTCTCCCACAACCGAGTTAATAACAGTCATGAGGCGATTGACGAGGACCTTTGCAATCACCTTGTAAATGCATCCAATTAGGTTAATCGGATGATAATCCGACATAGAAATCGAGTCTTTAGTCGGTTGGTGGAAGCATATTATTAAAAATAATTAAGTTGTTACATATCGACCAAACTTAGTAAAAAAATTTATAAAAAGATGGAGACCGACTGAATCTAAAAGGGAATCTAGTCTATTGATGCAGTTGAAAACTAGGATGACTTAGATCGGTTGGTGGAAGCAAAAAAAAACTTTCAACCACAGAGATCATGGAAAGGAGGGAGCTTAAAATCATAGAAATTGAGCGTACTGCGAAACTGGATTTACAACAGAAAGTAAGGCTCAAATGGGTGGTTGATTGGGACAATAATAAAAAGTTAAAAACTTAATGATTGTACTGTTAATTTAAACGCCTCATAAATGAAAATATCACAAGATGTATCTTAGGGGCAAAAAGAAACAAATTGACCATATTCAGAAATTTAGGTTCACAAACACATGCTCTTATTTAGTCTACTTTTTTAGTAATGTGGCTTGAGCCTTGAGATTATGAGATATGCTTATGCAGAATTGCGGGTGCTGGGTTGGTCATTTTACTTGAGTCCAATTTAAATTATAAGAGTGGCCAAATCCAATTGTAATAGGCAAAGTCCAACTCCATATAAGATCCTAAACATATTCTACATGTCTTGGAATTGAACTACTGAAGTATCCATAATAAAAACGTTTCGTCCCAATAATTGTTAAAAACATAAGTGTTTGTGTATGGTTTACAAAATATTAAGGTAAAAAGGACCATTATTTGTGATTAAAAGATGAGATAGATTTAGTTTACAAATGTAGATGATACTTGGAAAAGATTCAAGCATTAGAAGTTACTTTCAAAATTTGGGTCGTTCGTATAGAAAGAACAGCAACATAAAACAAATTGGATAATAATAATACATGCTAACTCGTTTTTTAATCTAAATTATCTTCGAGGTTATTAACTTTTAAATTATATAAGAAATACTATTCTCGCATTCTTAATTTGATAGTTATAATGTAAATTTCTTTAAGTAATTGTTTACTTACTTAGGAATTAGTGGGTGCTCTTTGAGTGATTCTTTTATCATATGGAGAAATTTTACATAATTAAATGTTCCATATTCTATAGGCTTCCCTAAAACAAAATGAGCCGGTTTCAAATAGATTCAATGTTTGGGCCCAGTATAGGATTAATCCAACATGACCTTAATGAGCCCAGCCTGCTCTCACAACATAGATGCCTAGACAGTAGAAATGTAGAGGATGGTTAATATTATTATAGTCCGACAAACTTTGTGTGTTTGTTCTATTTGGTCGTTAATCTTTATTTTTTGTATTTCAAGTCCCTAAACTTTCCTTTTACTTATGAAAAAAAAAAACTATCTTTAAAGAGGATAACGGTATATCCGATTGTTATGTGGACATGGCATTTCATTGGTCATTTTGGTCAATAATAGAAGTTGCCCAAATGGTATCTACATGGTTTTTTTATGTTTAATATATTTTCTTAAATATCATAATATATTTTTTCAAACATCTACGTTTAAAAGTAAAAATACCTTAACTTTAATCACTGATTTTTTTGTACTCCAAGTCCTTAAACTGCCCATTTACATATCAGAAAGACCATTTTTAGAGAGGGTAATGGTATAGTCGATTGCTATGTTGACATGACATGTCATTGGTATTTTGGTCAATAACAAAAGTTGCTCCCATGGCAACTACATGGTTTTTATGTTTAGTATATTTTCTTAAATATCATAATATATTTTCTCAAACATCTACGTCTAAAGGTAAGAACACATTGACTCCTACCATACTATCAATCACCATTCAACTCCTGCCACAACACCACCTCTGTAATTATCGTAATCATCATCTGTATCTAGAAATCGAAGAACAAGAATCAACCTAAATATTCAAACCTACAAAAATCTAACTTAGAAAGCTTCAAAGCTTCAAAGAAAAATCGAAAACAGACACCTACATAGCTATGTAAAAACGAATTGTGAACTAAAAAGCAAATGAAAAAAAATCCTAACCCGTTATTTCGGTTCCGATATTCTCTCGTTCTTCTCTTCACAATTTCGATATAATCAAAGAACATAGAATCTAATAGCATTATAATAGTTATAATAGTTTTATTATACACGTGTATTTGATCTAGTCTATAGTCAATAGTCTTAGCATATATATATAGGAGTAAATATCTCTTTCTCTGTTGGTATTCCTCTGTATATATACATGTACATAGTTTATATGATACATAAGAGGTTTACAACATCACATGGTATCAAAGCACAGTCACTTGATCCAAAACACAATCACCTCCTAAAAATCTATTTTTTTTCACAATGGCTTCAAATGCTTCTAGTCTTCTTAGTCTCGCCACCACCACAAATGGGTCTCCGTTAAACTTTCAAATCCCATCCATCACCATTAAGCTGGATCGAAACAACTACTCTCTCTGGTGCACAACAATCACCTCGGCGCTAGAAACCTTTGATCTTCAGGATTTCATTCTTAATCCCAAACCACCGGCTGAATCAATTGAGGTTGCTGCTATTCCGGCGACTCCTGCCACTGCCACTTCTCCAACCGTCGCTGTTGTTCCAGCCACCACAGCACCGAATCCAGACTACTCTATTTGGAAGAAGAAGGATCGATTTGTCCTTTTGTGATTAAAATCAACACTATCAAACAATCCCTCTGCCCTAGTTGCTCGCGCATCATCCTCCCAAATTGCCTTGCAGACGCTCGAGAAACTCTTCCAAGCCCAGACTAGGGCATGTCGAATGCAGCTAAAGCACCAGCTTCAAACTCTTAACAAGGGATCCATGACCATGATTGAGTACATTGAGAAGAAGCGCTCAATTTCTGACTCTTTGGCTGAAAATCTTCATCCTGTTCATGATGAAGATCTGATTGGCTATATTCTTAATGGCCTTGATTCATCCTATGGAGCATTTGTGACTGCCTTTATGATGAAATCAGAGGCCCTAACTGTTGATGATCTTGTTGGTTTTTTGTTACAGGAAGAAGCTAGGTTGGAGTAAGAGCATCATCGTCTTGCATCAGTCACTCCAACATCGGCTGTTGCTCTCAATTTCAACCGTTCTAATCTTCGTCAAACTTCTCCTCACCATGGCGCAACTTCAAATTCGTCCAACTCTGATCGCAACTTTGACTCCTGCAAGAAACGACCTGTTTGTCAATTGTGTACCAAAACTGGTCATGAGGCAATTGATTGCTGGCAGCGTGGGAGTCAAACTGATTTCCCATCACGAAGACCAAATCCAAAGAACAACCCACACCAAGCTCACTTGACATAACAACACAGCCCTTCAACAGCTGTTGATCCTTCATGGTATTTCGATATTGGGGCTACTGATCATGTCTCCCCTGACATCACAAAGCTCTACATTGCAGACACGTACACAGGGGATGACAAACTACAAGTGGGCAACGATAACCATTTAACTATTTCTCATGTTGGGTCTTCTTCTTTACCCAATCTAAAATTGCCTAATGTGCTTATAGTTCCTAAACTTACTAAGAGTCTTCTAAGTGTGTCAAAATTGACTGATGACAACAATGTTTACATGGAGTTTTGGCCTAACTCTTGTTCTGTTAAGACATTTCAGGGACAAACAGTGCTCCAAGGGGATAAAAAGGAAGGGCTATATCAATTACCATTCCATAGTTTTCGTTCATCTCCCAAGGCATTCAATAACATTCGTGTTTCTCTACATGGATGGCACAAGCGGTTGGCTCACCCACATGAACCGCTGCTTCGTCGATTAGTTTCAACTTTCAAACTTCCTGTTTCAACAAATAAATTTCCTAATATTTGTGACTCTTGTCAGTTAGGAAAAAGTCATAGGTTTCATCTTCCTGTTTCTCATGTAACCTCCTAAAAACCTTTTGAGTTAATTTACTTTGTTGTATGGGGCCCTGCTCCAGTTTTTTCATTAAATGGTAATCGATATTTTGTTCTTTTTATGGATGATTGCTCTAAATTTATATGGGTATATTTCCTTTCTCACAAATCACAAGTATATTCTACCTTTTATAATTTAGAAAAATGATCCAAACTCAGTTTTCGTGTGACATTAAAAGCTTGCAAAGTGACTGGGGAGGAGAGTATCGTACTATTTCTACCTTTCTAAAAAGTCATGGTATTATACATAGAGTTTCCTGTCCTCATACTCAAGAACAGAATGGGGCTATTGAAAGACGAAATCGCATAATTGTTGAAAAAGGTCTCACTTTACTAGCGCAATCATCTCTTCCTCCTGTTTTTGGGAACATACATTCAAAACAGCCACCTACTTAAGCAATCTAACCATAACTCTTGTTCTAAACTATGCCTCTCCATATCAGCGTCTTTATCACAAAACTCCAGACTATGCGTTTTTTAAAAAAATTGGCTGTTTGTGCTACCTATATCTACGCCCCTATAATCCAACTAAACTTGATTTTCGTTCTAAACCTTGTATTTTCTTGGGGTACAGTGGGATACATTTGTTATCATCAACCCTCATCAAAATTATATATCTCCAGACATGTAATTTTCAATGAAGATGTTTTTCCATATGTATCACCACCAGCTTCTACTCCTTAGCAAAATTCTACTGACCCTGCACTTCTACCAAGTGTTTCAACTCCAATACCGAGTACAATTCCAAACTTACCAACGAACCCAAACCTATCTACTCCCACTCCTGTCAATAGTCCCTTACTCCAGAGCCCAAATCCCAACTCACCTTCAAGCCCATCTAATCACAATCTCTCAACATCTACAGCTCATGTTAACCCTGATCCTTCTCCTCCATATCTATCAATTTTTCGTCCCTTCAATAACAGTAAACATAGTATGGTCACACGAGCTCGCACCAATTCTATCAAACCAAAACTATTTCACAGCCAGGTCTTGTCGTCCCCTCATAGTGAACCTTCTACTTCTACTCAAGCCATAAAGCACAAACATTGGCAAGATGCGATGAACGCAGAGTATTAGGCCCTCATGAATGTACTACTAATTCTAATGTTGTTGGTTGTAAGTGGATATACAAGGTAAAGAAGAATTCAGATGGCACAATAGCAAGATATAAAGCACGATTGGTGGCACAAGGCTTTAGTCAACAGGCGGGAATTGATTTCTTCGACACATTCAGTCCCGTTATCAAACCAACAACTATTAGACTTGTCCTTTCCATTGCACTTTCTCGAGGCTGGCAAATTCGACAATTAGACATTAATAATGCCTTCTTGAACGACGATTTTTTCTGAAGAAGTATACATGAAGCAACCAAGGGGTTTTGAAGATCCAGCTATACCAACTCATGTATGTCGGTTACACAAGGCGTTATACGGGCTCAAACAGGCTCCAAGAGCCTGGTTCACTAAGTTAAAAACCTACCTGGTTACAAATGGTTTCCGTGCATGTCAATCTGACACCTCTCTTTTTATTCACCTAACTTCTACATCCACTATATATGTATTAGTCTATGTAGATGACTTGATTGTCACATGTACAAATGATTGCGAATTAACCCGGTTTATTCATGCCTTAAATCAGCAGTTCTCTCTCAAGGATCTTAAGGATTTACATTTTTTCTTGGGTTTACAAATTTAAAAATCCAAGTCTGATCTCATTCTCTCCCAGCAATCATATATTGAAGATATTATACATCGGAGTAACATGATGAAAGCCTCTCCAGTCTCCACTCCTGCAGATCCATCTCGACGTCTCACTAAAGATGGAGATATGTTTCATGATCCCACATTGTATCATCAGGTTGTTGGGTCCCTTCAATATGCTACAATTACCAGACCAGATATCGTTGACTTAGTCAATCGTGTCTGCCAGTTCATGCATTCCCCTACAAACAATCATTGGATAGTTGTGAAATGAATATTACGTTATTTGAATGGTACTCTTCATTCCTGTTTGCATTTTTCGCCAACAAATACAACTGGACTTTATGCTTTTTCCGATTCTGGGTGGAACTCTGATCTTGATGACGGTAGATCTCAGTATGGTTTCGCTATTTTTCATGGCACTAATCTCATAAGCTGGACTTCACGAAAACAACGAGTTGTGGCTCGTTCCAACACAGAGGCAGAGTACCGTTCGTTAGCCTATACCACAGTTGAACTAATGTGGCTGAAACAACTCATAACATATCTTCATGCTCCTATTAACACCCCTCCACTATTGCTTTGTGACAATGTTGGAGCAATTTTCATGACAAAAAATCGGGTCATTAGTACTCGCTCTAAACACATCGCTTTCGATTTCCATTTCATTAGAGAAGAGGTTGAGTCTGGTCAACTCAAGATAAGTCATGTTGCTTCTGAAGATCAGCTTGCAGACATATTCACCAAACCGTTGGGAAAATATCAAATTATGTTTCTTCATTCCAAGCTTCAAGTACGACCCGCCCTTGAGCTTGCCGCGGGGGGGGGGGGGGGGGGGGGGGAGGGGGTGGTAATAGCATTATAATAGTTATAATAGTCTTATTATACACGTGTCTTTGATCTAGTCTATAGTCAATAGTCTTAGCATATATATAGGAGCAAATATCTCTTTCTCTGTTGGTATTCCTCTCTCTCTCTCTCTCTCTCTCTCTATATATATATATATATATATATATATATATATATATATATATATATATATATATATATATGTACACAGTTCATATGATACATAAGAGATTTACAACGTCACATAATCAAACTCCTAAATCAAAGAACTTAAAAGCAAAGGATGTCTTGATTTCGATTTGATGAAATAACTAAAAATCAAACATACACCCACACACGCTACAACAAACCTAGAAATTAGGAACAAAAAATTGAACCTAAAAGCATAAGTCGAAGAAACAAATTGAACAAATAAAAAACATTAGAAACAAATACTAAACCAAAGCAAAAAAGCAAGATCTTCATTTTCTTTGTATTCAAGTACATAAAGCTTCAACAACAACAACAAATCTTCTTTTTCTTCATTTTTTTTTTTTTTGACATTTAGTGAAAAAGAATCAGATCTTCATTTCACACTAACCACCATCTAGATCTAGTGTTTGGTGAAAAGGAACAGATATTAGAAAAAGAGAAAAAGGAATTGTTTTAGGAAACATATCCTTAATGATTGTGGATTTACATTAAGACGCCCAAATGATTAGCTTTTATATTTTTAAGTTATTAAATATTTTAAGTTTTATGAAAATACATAATAAAATATAAAAGGTTATATGGTTGCCATGTGTAAATGGCTAAAAGGAATGCGGCATGCCACATATGTGAAATTATCTGGACACCAGTTATTAAAAAGGATATGTTTATTTAACAGGTAAAATAGGAGTTTAATGACTATATGTACAAAAAAAAATGAACTAAAAAATAAAGGTTGATGGGTTAAAATAATATTAACCCAAATATAAAATAACTAGTAGTTGGAATAGTAAAAGAACATGCTTTCAACCAAGATTCTACAATGGTTAAATAGAATGTAAAAGTTTATAATGAAAACTCTATGTTGAATTATCTTAACCCACTAGTGCCTGTAAGGCTGTAATTATTTTCTTACAACAATGTGAATATGATAAAACATTGTATCGCTTGCATAGCAAATGAACACGGTTTACTCTAAAACTTTTATAGAAGTTTGATTAACATGGGAGTTAATTTGTACAAAATTTGATCTAATCTGTTCAAAACAACTAAATGGAGCAAGTTTCTTTTTTTTTTAATATATAACAATGCCTCGACTATCCATTATCCAACATGGTTCGCGAAGCACTTTTAGTCTGGGCTGGTAAAAGGAAGTCCCCTATCAAGCAAGAAAGAAGTGGCTATTACCATGGTGGAGTCTATATCGACTCTATTATTACTATATGGTAAATCAGTGTATTGAGATGTTAATCTTAGATCTTATTTCGGTTCGATACAATCCACCTGCTAGACTTACTTTTGGCTTTCGACTCGATACATGTACTATTATATATTTTCCCCAAAGAACATCCATTCATTTCTTTTTTCACCATCGGCCACGACTATAGAAACGACGTGAAAATTTCAAACATGTAAAGGGGAAGGGCCGGTGCTAAGCATTTGGGGAAGTCGGGCCGATCGGGTATCTTCATTCAAACGATGGTACAAAAGAAGAGCGAAACAAAGTAAAAGGGAAAAAGAAGCAACGCTATGGATACCATGATTGATCATTATCGTTAAAGAATGATCTTTTCAAATCATTTCCGGTTTATCGTAGCTTTCAAGCATCCGAAAATATGTCGGACTTGTAAATGAAATAGTCCTCCTAAATGATGACTTCTTTCACAAATTGAGAAAACAAACTTCTTTTTTGACAAATATACTTATAGATTCCTTGAAAACTTTTTGATGCAAATTTTAAGTGTACTTTGTTGAATCATTGAAAAATAAATTTTTATTCGAATAAGTATAGAATGATTTGTTTGCATCATTGACACTTTTTTTTTCATTTTCACATATAGAAACGTAAAAAGGGTTAGAAATCAAAGAACTAATTTTAAGTTATCATTAAAAAAAATATAAACATCCAGTAAAATTTCAATATTTTGGTCTAATTTATAAAAAATTCTAAATTTTATCTTGTGAACAAAAAGGTCATAATTACCAGATATAAAAAAACAAATCTGTCTTTTTATACCAGTAAATTATTTTTTACTCAGTTACCTTCAGAAAAGTTTCATTATTTTGGTCAACTTTATGAAAAAATCCTATATTTTTATTTTTTTACTTCAACTCTTTTACTATTTTATAAAAATTCCTAGAAATTTCTTGGTTCTTAAAAATTGCATGATTCTAACCAATCGTTATACTTTCAATATTATTTTCTATGACATAAATGGAAAAGGACATTGTCGTCTTTCATACAAACTAGGTCGACAGCAAGTCCATCATTGCATTACTTGGCCTAATTAATATAAATCATAATGTCATATAGTGTATGCCATATAAATACAAATTCATTTTAAATAGTTGGGTGCAATGCTTTCCATGGATGATGACTTGAAGGATTGGAATACCCATTTATGTCATGTGGGTAAAATAGTTTGTGACTTATGTGGGTTGTAGTTCCACTATATATAATGTAGTCGTAATTAATTGTAGATTAAAGCTCCTGTTTGTATGATCCTTATTATTTAGAGAGTAGATTGGATATCTCGCATGTCAATCTCTGTTTGCTTTTAATCTTTTAGTGTTCTTTGATGGTAATCGATGAGTTTAAGCTTAAATAATTTCGGACCATATTCGGTTGTTAATGGGATTAATTTCAAGATTGATCCAAAATCATTGCTAAAGAAAAACCAATGTTAAAGAGCATTACTTAAATAATTTGGGAACATATTCGGTTGTTGGACTATCCTCATCAGCAACCCAACCCAACCCAAATTTTCTATTAAAAAATATTCTTTCTTCCTTCCACCTATGCAACCCTATCCAACAAAATTTTCACCCCATTAGCAATCCAACGCAAACCAACTATTTATTATAAATAAAAAATTTAAATTAAATAGGTAATATATCGATATTATACTCTATTCAAAGAGAACTTTTTTTTATATAAAATTTAGTATTTTTTTGCTAATTTTATTGAAATAATATTTAATGTATAAATTACAAATCAATAAAAAAAAATATAATATAACATATAAAATAAAAAAGAAAATAAATGGAGTGAAAGTGTGAGTTGGGGTTGTGGTTGTGGTGGTAGCCTAGTTCACCATTAATCATTTAATTTTCATTTTCTTTATTTAACAAATTGGTGAGCGGATTGCTTAACACCCCACCCCCCACCCCAATGGGGGTAGCCTTACAACCTTGGTGTTTTGGAGCTCCAAAATTTAAATTTATTGAGATGTGAAGTAATTGATCCATGGATGAATTGTTCATATATGTTTAATATTTAAGGATAAAATTCATGCTCTTCTTTTGAATCCATACATCCTCACTTACCCTACTATTGTATTGATTGGTTTTTCACCGGTTAATGGTTTCTTATATGAACATAACAGTTGGTTTTCCTTTAACCTACTTTTAGATAGATTGTAATAAGGTATTCAACTTCAACACATAACTCGAATATCTTATAATATTTATAACGTAACTTTGTTTGGGACATGGATTGTATGGACGATGATAAGTTCAAAAATGATGTTGACATCATTATTTTGTGGCAAATAATTGGTTATAGAGGACTTTTGATCCTTCATTTTATGGAGCTTAATGACGTTTATTCATATTTATAATAACTTGAACCAAGAAATTTTCAAAATTTTAATTAATGAGTCTCTCATATAACCTTAGTTTAAGCAAATTTATATAAACCACACTTAGAGAGTCTCTCATATAACCTTTTCAAATGCTCGTATAGCATACACTAAATCAATATAGGACCAAGAGATTGTTATATTAAATGTTTAAGGTCCTAACTAAATTGGTATAATGTTGATGAATAAAAGTAAAGTCCTTTTTGGGTTACCCTCATAACCAGGAAATGACTTGGATTGATAAAAGGAGAAAGATAAATGATTTGTTTATATATTATGAGACTAATTAATTAGAAACAGTTAATTGATGATATGTTAATTTATTATATGAATAATTAATTAAGTAAAAATAGATCAAATTAGTTAATTATTAATCATAATTAATCTGGAATTAACTCGGGATTAATTAGATTTAATTAAAGGTACAATGGGTGAATTATATTTGTTCAATAGTTGACAAAAGAATCAATTCTAGAACCTACCATCATATGGACGGTTTTGGGAGCTATTTTAGGGTTTCCAAAAGCTTCTTGGTAGTAGATAAGGAAAGTATTTTGATTGGGATTAAATCTATTATTTAATCATTCAAATCTTTCTTTGTTTCTAAGTTACATAAATTGTAAATAAGACCCTTAGGCACCAAGATTTCACGGATCTCTCATACCTAAAGGGGGAGAACGAAATTATCCTCCTCTCTCCTTTAATCCTAGAGTTTCTTGGGTTTTGGGTGTGAACCATTAAAGACTTGCACACTATTGGAGCTAGGTTTTCCAAGGAGACTACAAGACTTCGATTAGCTTGATTGGGATCTACAAAATGTATGTGTTCTTGAACATGAAATTTGATTTATAGGGTTTAGTTTGTGTATTTCATAAGTATGTTGCTCTTAGATGTGCAAAAGACATAGATCCACTTTAGGCTGCATGTACCCTTAAGTGTTAAGTGAAAGTTGTAACATCCTGATTTCCAGGTATGAGATTTATTCTTTAATATCAAGTTTTCCTTTGGAACTCGGCGAGTTAATAGCTCCAACTCGGCGTGTTAAAGGGTTTTTGGACCGTGCATTTTATGGACCAACTCGTCGAGTTGGTGAGGAGAACTCGACATGTTGATGGATGGGTGGGAAATCCTAAATTTTAGGGTTTTACACCTTATATAACCTCCTTAAGTCCTTAAGGTTTATCTTTTATCAGCCTCCAAACCCCTATATCGGCCCTTGTGAACCCTAATCACCATTCCCTTTCATTTTGTGAGCTTGTGTGGTACTTTTGGAGCAAAAGAAGGAGAAGCTGGAAGAAGGAAGCAAGGATCTAGCAAGCAAAGCTCTCATCTTCGGTTTGGTACTCTTTTGGACCTTTGTAAGCGTCCAAGATCCGATTTTAATTCCTCTATGTAACTAGATCTTGAATTTTGTCCATTTTTCTCCTTATTCGTGGATGTTGCTATGGATGGATTTCATAAAGGTTGCAACTTTATGAATCTCCAGGTCAAGGTGACCTTATAATGGTTTAGATCTGGTCTTTAGCCAAGTCTTGATGCCATGCATGGAGTTTAGGTCATATTTTCCCTTTTTTACCCATTTTGGGTTCAAGACATGCATTGGACATGCATGTCTATATAGCACCAACCTTTGGGTCGTTTTTAGACTAAAATCTCTTCCGGAGAAGAGGGATTTCGGATCTCAAGGATTTTGTGCTTAATGGTTAAATCTTTGAGTTTTCAAGCCTTGTGAAGGGGTTTTGGACACTTGGAGTAGCCCCAAAGGATAAATTTGGAGACTTTATCCTTTTAGACAACATTTGAGTTTAGATATGAGCCTTAGAGTCCCTGGAATCGAAGAATCAACTGAATGTATTAAGTTGAGGAAAACTCGCCGAGTTGTCCAGCCAACTCGGAAAGTTGGCCAGGGTTTTCCTGATCTTCTGAGTACTATAGAAACTCGACGAGTTCATTGGTGCACTCGACGAGTTCATTGGTGCACTCGACGAGTTGGGTCAACATGGACTGTTGACCTTCACCATTGACTCTGACTTTGACCATGGTTGACCTAATTTGACTTTTGAGGGCAATTTGGGTATTTTGTGATTTTGATGGAATTGGTCACATGGTGGTTGTAGGCATTCGAGTCGAGAGTTGAGATTCAGAGTCAGGTGTTATCAGTTCTACACTACTTGTGAGGTGAGTTTTCCTCTCTATACTTCTGGGTCGAAGGCACCAAGGCCGACCCATTGGTTTGGTAACATGATATCATTGATATGTTGAGCATGGAATAGATATACATGCTAGTTGGTAGATCTGTAGGACTACATGTGTCACTGTCTGTTTATCCATATATGATGTTATCTGTTATATGTCCATATATGGTGTAGGTTAGGTTAAGGTTGTACTACTCTGTGTTATAGCCAACAAACCCTGGAGCACAACAATTAGGAGTTGAGGGCTAGAAAGGGCATGTCAGACTCATACTGAGGGCTCATGAGCATTCCATATACGAGTTGAGGGCCAGGTACGGTATGCTAGACTTATACTGAGGATCGGGTAGCAAGCCAAACATAAGTTGTGGGCCCAGGGGCAAGCCAGACTTATGTTGTGGGCTCAAGGGTAATCCAGTATGTGAGTTATGGACCCATTGCATGCTATTATTATAGTTGTACTTTTTGCTATGTATTGGTATTTTGGGGGAACTCACTAAGCTTTAGGCTTACAGTTTTGGATTGTGTTTCAGGTACCTCAGAGGATCGTAGACAGGTAAAGGCGTGATCTTGCACCTCCTCATGTTTTTTTTATGATTTTTAGAATTCTCTGATGTGAAACCTATTTTGAAAACAATTTGTAAACAATGATGGTTTTGGGTTTGTTTAAAACGTTTAAAATTTTCAAGAATTTTATGAATGTTACAAGTTGGTAACAGAGCCTAGGTTTGAGCAAATTGGAGGAACATTAGTGTGAATATGGTCTCAAACTAGGGAAAAGATTTTTAAAATGATTTTCAAATGGTTTTCAAAATAATCAAGGGGGACGCGATGTGTACAATCAGCCAGAGCTAGTTAGTAGACCCTAAAATATCATAAAGCTATTTGATATTGTGATATGTTAGAACAACATGCTAGTGATAGGCTAAAGATCTACATGAATTACATGTTAGAATTGCCTGATTATATGATGCTTGATAGCCTAGGGCCTTTCTTTTATGGAATTGACATCATTACTGAAGTTGCTTAGTGTATGCATCATGGTTATATATAACTAAGATCTTATAGCATGAGAATGTGTGGTCTGACCTTATTTCATATTCTTTTTTAATGAAGGGTATAGGGTAGGATCAGATATTCAAATGTTTATAGGGCCCAGTGTTATGTATGGCTAGCAAACACGAGTGTTGTGAGGTTGGTGGAAGTTTCATGGATGAGTCATGTGGGGTCAGTCGACGAGTCGTGATATGTTTAGCCTTTACTTTAGGCAGTGAGGATTGAGTGTTTGGCTATGATTATGAGTATTGTTAGGGCGTTGTGATGATCCTTGATACAAATACGAGTAGGTGCGGAAGGTAGTATGGGCCCATACTACTGAAAGCACAGGACCCGTATGCGTAGCAAGGACTTCTCAACCCCTAGGGATTCGTTGGTAGTTGGTTCCCCGTTATGATATGTGTATTATCTGATATTTTCCTGGTGTATTTTCAATATGGTGACTACGATGCGATTTGAGATCGGATCTGGGTCGGGACTAGGAGCTGGCAGTCAGGGTGGGCTAGCATTGTTAGAGGACTGCATCAGGGAGATCATTCACGAGGAGGTGGTTACTATTGTATGGGGTAGATTCTAGAGATGTTCGGGTCTATCAAGACTACGATGATGGAGTTCTTTGATGTTCAATACACACCCAGTGCTAAGGCGAGTGCTGTTGCAGCCTCCACAGCCGTGGTGGCTGCAGGTGTTGGTACCGGGCGAGTCTTTCAATATCGGGACTTTGATAATACGAATCCCCCGACTTTCAATAGAGTTCAGTACCTGATCGTAGCTATAAGGTGGATATCTGATGTGGAGGGATGTTTCTTTATGTGTTTATGCACTGTTGACCAAAAGGTCAGGTTCGCTCTGAACTTCTGAGGTACGAAGTGAAGGATTGGTGGATGCTCGCTACTAGTACTTATTTTGTTGAGCAGAGGGCTGTTGTGACTTGGGAGCAATTTTTTGAGATGTTCCACTTCCGATTATTTTTGCTGGTGGAGCATGAGAGGTTAGCGCAGAAGTATCTGGATTTGAGATGGGGTTCTGAGATTGTAACAGAGATCACCAAGATGTTCATGGAGAGAGCTACTGTGACATCCCCATTTTCACGGCCAGAAAAGACCGATTTCGTTTATGCTTTGTTTGAAAATCAGAGTAACATTTTAAATAAAAGTGTTGCGGAATTTGTTCCAAAACAAAATCTGATAAAGATTTATCAAAAGCATTTCGATAGAAATGTATTTCATTAAAAGACTTGGGATGTCATGTTCGTACAGATCAAAAGCATAAACAGTACAATATAAGCCTTACTACATTATTTCGTATCTACAGGCCTATATCCGTAATCCTTCGTCCAAACATCATATTTATGCTCAAGCGCCACTACCTGTAATACATAAAACTGAGTGGGTCAGGCTTAGGAGCCTGGTGAGCACATAGGGTTTTCAACCCACAATAAATAAGTTTATTAATTTCATCAATCAACAATAACCCGATTACCCGTTCCCGTTATCCTCACTTTACGTCCCTAAACACCTATCATAAGGGACCTAGTCTAAGGATCATCATCGGGATGGACACTACTGCTAGGGGATTCCTTAACAATAAATGTTAGGGTGCAAAGTCATGCTTGGATGTATTGTTTAGGCTTTCCTCTTTGTATGTGTAAATGGGTTGAGTCTTTCCTATAAATAGGAAGTGAGTGACTCCCATTAAGTAAGAATGTAAGAGTCCATTTTGGAATGTTAGACTAGAGAGAGAAATTGTATACAAACCCATTTTGTATAATCTTTCTAGATCTAATAAGAGCTTAAAAAGATTTATTTACTCCTTGTGTTCTTGAATTTGTATGATGATTCACTAGATCTTTCTAATTCCGCACATGCCATCATAATCAACACCACTACAATTGGTATTAGAGCGGGTGTTCTTGATTTTCATCAAGAATTGATCATTGATGGCTATCTTGATTTGGTGATTCTTCATGTTCTTATGGATCTTCGTGATTAGCGTGTGACATCCCCATTTTCACGGCTAGAAAAGACCGATGTTGTTTATGCTTTATAAAAATCAGAGTACTTCATTTTATAAAAATGTTGCGGAATTTGTTCCCAGAAAAACATGGTAAATACGTTATTAAAACATTTTCGAAGAAACGTATTTATTTCATTTTAAAACGTTTGGGATGTCATCGTTAATACAGAAACATAAGCATAAACAGAACTTACAATTATTTACACTAGTGATCTACATCTCTTTAAATCTCTCAGTGTAATGTCACTTCATATCAACACCTGTGATATAAATAAACTGAGTGGGTCAGGTTGGGAAACCTGGTGAGTACATAGGGTTTTCAACCCACAATAATATAATTATTATGTTTAAACAATCAAATAATCAACCCAATTACCCATCCCCATTATCTTCTTTATTCTTAAGGATCTACCCTAAGAATCAGCTATTTCTCATTCATTCATTCCTAAGGATCATCCTAAGGAAACAACATGAAGTCCATTGTTGCCAATGACACTTTGGTCAAGCGCAGCTGCTAATCTTGTCACTTAGGCACAGCTGCCAGAATTGGGACATTTCCTATGAGGCGCTTCTGCCGGTATTGACCTTTTAACGCTACTGTCATGGTCATAAGGCTCCCTATTAGGCGCAACTGCCGATACTATCCTTAGAGCGCAGCTGCTAGGACGTTTACCGTAGATCTAAATCATCTACGGGTTGTGGCACAGCTGCCAGTGCTCATCTATAGGGTACTAGGTCCACTGCTGCCAATGTATACCTATAGGGCACTAGGTCCGTACTACTAATGTTCCTCTATTTCAGCTTTTATCCATCATCATTCATCTACCCATGTTTTACCCAACATATTTTGTAGATATAAAATACTTTATACAATTTACATCATTTAAAACATGTATAAAAATCTTTCACCAGCATAGACAACAAGTATTCAGACAATATGCACACATAACACGTAATTTATATTAAAATACTTCATATCTATGTGTAAGATGAAAGAGACCATGCACTCACAACACATAATATATATTAAATACTTCATATCTATGTGTAAGATGAAAGTAACTATGCACTCACTTGAGAAGGTGGTGACTCGGTACTCGGACAGCGCTTCGTTTACTTTAAAATAATTTCCTTCGACGAAACCTAGTATTATTACCACTAGATTTTAGTCTAATATTTACCGTGACTAATTATTAGTCTTATTATTATTATTATATAAGCGTTTAAACAATACTTTCCAACCACTATGTACAGACAGGGGCCAGACATAAAACACCGGAGGGCAGGACCATTTTGGCATATAGCACTTCTGAAATCCAACAACCCTATGCGGCCCTTTAAACCAGATTCCCCGTACCGCGAGTAGTTAAAAAGATATTATAACGACACTTATATAAGTCATAATAATAGCTCAAATATTTATTATAAATTTATAATAACAATACTAATTTTAAATATAAACTATATTTAAAATAGGGTAAGCATAACTTACTTACAAGGGGATTTTAGCTAGGAGTCGGGCTCTGCAGGGGCAGAACTTCGTCGCTGAATCTTTCTAAGAAAGATTCGTGCAGCGCTTCAGCGCTCACCTTACTATACTAAAACTACAGAAAGAGAAGTCGAATCACGAGGGACCGAAATGCTCGGGGGATAAGGAGAGAAAGACTCTTGAATCAAGAGAATGGTGCAAGAAATATGAGAGCCCAAGCCTCTTATTTATAGTAATTGAATTTACAAAAACTACCCTCCATAATTACTTAATGACCTTATAGTTATATAAACAACTAAACACCCCTTTATAATACTATTTTAAATAGATTTAATGATATTTGCACTAAACTAATGTCGAAAGAACTCAACATTAGTCTTATAATGACCGCATCGTCGATACCTTTCTAATGATATATACATATGTATATATATGTGTACGTATATATGATTTATACTTTATTTTAATACGTAAATATGCTATTATAATTTGTAACTCGTTCATACGAACTCCGTTTTTGACGTTATTTATATCCACGCGTTGGTATTTACGAGTACTACAACTTTCATTTAGATCCCGTCGGCTAAAAATCGACCGATCTAAAATTCAGATTTCGGGCTGTGCACTGCTATGCTAAATCTTAGAAAAAATCATAACTTCCTCATACGAAGTCAGATTTGGGCGTTCTTTTTATCGATGTTCTTAGTTTAACATATTCTACGACTTTCGTTTAGATCGCTAAGGCTAAATCTCGCTCTATCGTAAATTCACTATTTACGCTTCTCGGTATCGTGCCGGTTCCGTCGCGAAACTTCAACGGGTCATAACTTCTTCGTTATAACTCGGTTTTCGGCGTTCTTTATATGTACGAAAACCTTGTAACATACTCTACAACTTGATTAAGATTATTTATTCTAAATAATCTTTTGTCGAAAAGTCGTTTTCGACCCCTATTGCCTCTAATTTGACTAGCCCAGATTTGCGGGCGTTACATAGCGTGTTTTTGTGTTCTTGAAGTCGAATTTTTCTTTGATTTGATCCATTATTCGACTTTCTCTCTCTAGAATACTTGTTTGTATCACTTTCTCTCACTAGAATTTGATTCATATTCACTTTCTCTCTCTAGAAAATTTCAAGTTCTTGTAATCATGGAGAAATGGATGATACGTAGTGAAGATGTTCAAAGTGAATGCTCATTTGAATATCTTCTTTATAGCTTAACTGTTGGATTGATAAGTGAATGTGACATTGTTGTAAATGGAGAAAAGAATGAAGTTGGAGAATTAATTAGTTGTCCAATTTTTCGAACCAAACATTTGTTTGATCGTTTGGTTACAACATATCAAAAGAGACGAAGAAATAGAAGAGATGGAGACGTCATAAAAGGAATTTCTCGTGCTGAATGCAAATATGGAAGCAATAAACTTGAATATTATGCAGATTTTCGTGAAGCTCGGGATGGTGTTCTTGATGATGATGATGTTCAAGAAAAAGGAGTTCAAGTTGATTTTCAAGATGAAAAAGTTTTTTGCTCGATTGGAGTTCAAACCGATGATATTTTGTGTTCTTGTGATTCGTTTGAAGGAATGATTCCTTATCGGAAGCCGGTGGTTCAAGAAATTCACAAATATCAAACTCCAAAAGATTTGATTCAAACTCAAAATGTTCATGTTGTTAAAAGTGGGTTTGTTCATGAAGTCAAATCTTCAAGATGCAAAAAGATGAGAAAGAAAAAGAAGAAGAAGATGAATCGGAAGAACAAGCGGGTTTTACTCACAAAAATCGTCATATGTTGTGAAGTCGAAATCTGTGAAACAAATTTGGGTTCCAAAGCAACAATCTCCAAAGGTTGCATTGAATTTGAAGTCAAAACCCAAAAGTGTTGGTGGTTCTTTTGAAGATGTTCTTGGATCGTTGAAGAACACGAAGAACGAGTTGTACATCTCGCATGGTGGGTGGTACAATATTCGATTTGGAGATTTTCTCATTCCGACAGAAGAACCAAGATCTTCCAAATTTGATTCGTTCGTTGAAAACGGATCTCGATTCGTCAAAAAGGTATCTCAAATTCTCAAATGGATTCCAAAACATCCATGATTTCGATTCGTATGTTGCGTTTTTCATTTTTGATCGCTTTGACTCATTGGATCTAATTTGTTTCAAATCCCTTTGTGTGATCCAATTATTTTTTTTATGATCAAATCACAAAAATAAAATCATATTATCACCATTTCCTGTTCATTCAATTGTTTGATAAGCCCAAAAATGTCCAGTTCTTTATTGTTCATGCACTAATATCGAGTCCATAAAGATGTCGGTACTGTTCATCATTGGTTTAGCCCAATGATTCTGTAGATCTATCCAAGGGTCCGACATTCGACTGGTTCTCTTTTGTGCAACATCGAACACGTACATATCGATACCTGTGTGGATCAACAATTTCTTGAAGTATTCGGTTTCATCTAATTATCTTTCATAATCGACCGGTGTTTTTCACTTTGTTTCGATTCACAATTGATTTTGCTTGCTGTTGATTGAAATTGAAAGTAAAAAATCGGAATTTGAAAATCAAATGTGTTTGACTTGGAGTCGATGTTCATTCTATTTTGACTCTGGAATCATATTTTGATTTGTTTGGACTCAACGATCTGAAATTTGGGTTTGATTGTTTGTTATCAATGATCATTGAAAGCGAAGGACAAACAGATTTTGGATGTTTATTGGTCAATGTCGAAATTGGTTCCATTAACGATTTGGATGATGAATTCTACGGAATTGAATTTTTTTTTGACATCAATGTTTCTCCTTCGTTGAAGTTGAAATCAATGGGCTAATGTCGAATCGATTGGAATCATTGGTGTGTAGATTCGATGGATTGATTTTAGACTTGGATGGAAGTCAACGTCTTTGAAATTGAAAACTTGGATTCGTTATTTGGAAATTGATTGGTAACGAATGGAATTGTGATTTGGATGATTGTTAATGTCGATGAATTTGGGTCCGATATTTCGAAGGGTTAAATGATCGATTTGGGTTTATTGGATGTAATTTCGAAGGAATGAATGATTTTAGGTGTCGATTTTGGTTGCCTATCAGTTAAATGGTCTATGGTAATTGTTTTGGTATGAACTCTAAAAACGAAGCCCTACTGGTCGTTGTGTAAAGGAGAGTTAATTGTCGATGTGCAAAGGATCGATTGTTGATTTTGGATGTTTTGGTTTGGATGAATCAAAAACGAAGATTTTAATGCTTCGTTAAATCGGTGACGATTGTGGTTTCAATCAGACAGATGAAGTCTTGAGCTTAGATTAAATGTTCGAAGGTTGTTACCAAGAGTCAATACTCGGGATCGATTTCGTGCCTGTTTATGTGTTCGTTCGTGTTTACAAGGAAGCTTGATATTGGGTTGGTGATTGAAAAACGAAATAGTGAAATTTCGTAATTTGGATGATTTGCTTTTTAGCTTTAGCTGTCGGTGTTGAAGAACTGGAAGAACTGGATTCACATTTGTGTGAATCAAAATCAGATTCGCATTGGTGTGAATGGAGTTCGCATTTGATGTTTTGTTCAATTTTGGAGTCAAAATATGAAGTCATCTCATCCATGATTCGCATTCATGTTTGATGTGCTAAGAAATTGACTGAACGTGCGAAGCGTATACTGTGAAATATTCGTGAATTGAGTAAGAAAACAGAAGTTTCAAAATCAGTCCCTGCAGTTTTGCATTTTTGGCAACAAAGACCCAACTTCGCAAAATGGGAATTAAAAGCTGAAAAAATGCAGAATTTTCAGTTCTGATCCCTGTAGTTTGTGCGAATTTACGCTTTATGCCTGGTTTCGCAAATGGGCTAGAGTTTCGCATATTTGACTGTTTTTGGCGCAACGGGTCCCTGCAAGTTTCAGAAAGTGACAATTTCTACCCGGATTTTGAAAAATCTTGCAACTTTCACCCAAAAAGACAAAAAATTTCATAAATTGGAAATTTTTTGTGGCTTTTTCGTGATTGTTTTTCTGTAACAGCTCGAAATCTCAGGTATTGTTTAATTATGTTTTGGGGTGAGTTGAGAAGGGACTCGGCGAGTTGGAGCCTAGACTCGCCGAGTAGGATCGCAGACTTGGTCGCGGGTCCGCGATTGGACTCGACGAGTCCAGATATGGACTCGGCGAGTCGACGCTGTTCAGCAGAAACCCTAACCGTTCAGTTTGGATAGTATATAACGCCTTTTAGGCCGTCACTTTCCGTCTTTTGATCGATTGAAAGGAACCCTAATCGTTGTGGACGTCTAGAGCAGGAGAGAAAGCTATTGGAACTTGGAGGAACTTGTTAGACAAGAAGAAGAAGAAATTGGCCAAAGGAATATCAAGGAGGATCGAGTCCTGAGGTTTGGAGGACACAGAAGGACGTTCTCAGGTAATACTCGGATCAATTCTGTTAGTTAATGTGTTTATGAACCTAGGGTTTATGAAAAACCCATTTAGTGATTAGATGGGTTATTATGTTATTACCCAGATGTTATACCCACAGTAATGGGATGTTTAGAAGTCCAGAAGAGTCCCATGGTTGTATATCTTGGGACCATACGTAATTCAGGAAGCAGTTGCTCGTCTGCATGGCATGGACTCGCCGAGTTGTTCTTCAGACTCGGCGAGTAGCTTGAAGATTTACTGGGACTCGCCGAGTTGTTCTTCAGACTCGGCGAGTGGAGTCGGGGTGGCCCCGCGATTCTTCCAGGAGTAACTCGTCGGGTCGAGGAGGGTACTCGACGAGTAGATAAGGAATCTCAGAAAGTTGGAGGACGTCTAGACTCACCGAGTCGCCATGGTACTCGCCGAGTCCGATCGAGCTGACCATTGACCGTTGACCAGGGTTGACCTAAGTCTGACTTCTTGGGGATAGTCTCACTTAGAAGATATAAGTATTAATGAGTTATGTAATGTTATAGGGAGGTTGTAGCTCGTCGGTTGTGCACGAGTCATTTCGGGATTTGCTAGCGTCCAGCTTTTACGAGGTGAGTCTTCTCACTATACTGTACCCGGAAGGGTTTGACTGTGTGACCGGAAGGTCGGATATGTTATGTGATATGTATGCTATATGTGGTAAGTTATTTGTTATATGTGCTATGTATGTTATGTGGGCCGGAAGGCAATATGTTATGGGCCGGAAGGCGATTATGTTATGGGCCGGAAGGCGTGGTAATGAGGACCGGAAGGTCAGGGCCTGGAAAGGCGTATGTGCGTAAGTGTATATTGGGGAACTCACTAAGCATTTATGCTTACAGTTGTTGTACATGTATTTCAGGTACTAGCGAGAACCGTGGGAAGGCGCCGGCGTGATCGATACACACTGAAGATTGTCTTTATGATCTTGGGATTTTGAATATATGTATTTGACAGAATACTTAACTACTTATGCCTTGTTTTAAATGGAATTAATTATGTTTTAAAAATGAAAAATTTGTTTGAAAAATTTGAGTTGTTACATTTTCCGTGCAAGATTTTTGGTGATTCATTTTTGGTACACATCAAGGGGTAGTATCGTGAAGACTATTCCTCAGGCGCTTCTCATCCTTAGTGAGTTTTATAATCATTTTTTGATTATAAAAAGGGGGAGAATGATGGGTATTCGAAGCTTCTCGGGTTTATCGAATATTCATTTGCGGATTTGAAGACCGGTGTTACTTTGAGGGGGAGTTTGGTCTTGATCGCGCTAGCTCGTTGGAGATTAAAGCCGGACATCCAATCCTAACTTTGAGGGGGAGAATGTTAGGGTGCAAAGTCATGCTTGGATGTAATGTTTTAGGCTTTCTTCTTTGTATGTGTAAATGGGTTGAGTCTTTCCTATAAATAGGAAGTGAGTGACTCCCATTATAAAAAAGAATGTAAGAGTCCATTTTGGAGTGTTAGACTAGAGAGAGAAATTGTATACAAACCCATTTGTATAATCTTTCTAGATCTAATAAGAGCTTACAAAGATTTATTTACTCCTTGTGTTCTTGATTTTACATGATGAATCACTAGATCTTTTCTAATTCCGCACATGCCATCATAATCAACACCACTATAGGTACAACATCCAAGCCTTATATAAAGGAGAGTGAACACTCCATAGAAACCTTTTACCATACTAGACCCACTTTCTCTCTCTACTCTCTCTCCTCAAGCCTGATTTCATCCAAAAACTGCAAGTTTCCGCCTCCAAAACGTAAGTTCTCTTACCCTAACTTGTTCTAGGCACCTTTGATTTGTGTTTTAGCTTGAAAATCATGTTAGAAGGCTGAAAAAGGAGGAGTTTACGGTAGCTAAGAACCTCCTTAGGCCGTAAACACCTAAAATGTTGTCAAAAGTGCCAAATTTCTTCCCCTTAAGCCTAGAAACTAGCTTTGGACTTAACCTAGAAGTGTTTGGACCTTGAATCATCAATTTTTAGGGCTTTAAAGAGGGTTTACGGTCCAAGCACATGCTTAGACCATAAACACCCTCTAGACTTGCAAACCAAGCCCAAAACACTTCCAAATCACATTTAGGCTTAAGATATGACTTAGGGACTTGCTATTTCAGACTTGGAACACTTAAACATCAAAATTTGAGGGGTAAACTAGAGTTTACGGCCCAAGCATATGCTTAGACCGTAAACTCCCCTAAAACATGCCAAATGAGAGTTTAAGTCCCCTAAAGAGCCTTATACCCTCACCAGAACATGTTAGGATTGAGCCAAGAGCCTTATAATCAAGGATTGGAGGTGCACAAGAGTTTACTACCGTAAACCATGGGGTTTACGGCCGTAAACTCCCAAGGAGTGGTCCTTGGACCGTAAACTCCAAGGGAGTACCCTCCTTTGACCTTAAACACCCCTATAACCTTGTATAATACCTTAGAACCACTTTTAGAACCACCAAAGGCTTGAAACCACTCACTTACACTCCTTCCATGAGTTTACGGCCGTAAACTCATGGGGGATGATGTCCCCTAACCGTAAAATCACTTAAGGTGAGTTTTAGAAGAGTAAACTCCATAGTGAGTTCTTATACTCTTCCCTTGCAACCCTTTAGCCTTCTAGCACTCAACCATAAGACCTTTAATCACATCAGAATGTCTAAATGTGTATAATTAGAGTCTAAATCACTAATTACTTGTAAACATATGTCTTCATATGTTTCTAGGGTCTTAAAGGGTGTACAAGTCTCTACTTGACACCAAACGCACATCCGACATTTCCACCCGATCTACTCATTTCAGGTGAGTTCATACCCCTTTAATGAACCTTTTAAATGTTTTTACATGTTTTAGCGGGGGATACAAGTATAAATTCTACAAGTTTTTATTATTAAATCATATGTAATTTACAAATTATCATTAAAGATGGATTTTTCCTACACTTTTAGCTGTTTTCCAATAAAACTGTTTTAGCTGATTATCAAATGCATTGTTAAGATTTAATTGTTATTAAACTGCTTTTAAAACTATGTTTAAATTACTTTTCTTTTTAAAATATATCTACACTAATATATTTATATAAGTAAGGCTTGAAGGACTTAGGACCGATAACTCGCCTTATTTCCTGTTCTTATTTGATATGGTCTTAGGGTATCGGTTATCCGTCCGACTGTTGTTGATTTCTTAGTTATATATCATATATATTTGTGTTAGATATGAAAGTCTTCATCTCACTCAATACCTTTGTTATTCAAAGGCAGGAAATCCTACACTCTAGTTAGCTATAATAAGTATAGCTAAGACTACTACTCGTTATCTCTACTACTGCTATACCCACTATAACGGATATTACTACAATTTAATACACGTATAAGAGAACACTCTAAGAACTATACAAAAGACTATTATACTATAATACCGAAGAATACACGAATCCAGAGTATAACACACTATCCCTCTATAAGACACTCTACTGCGCTTACACCATGTGACCAGGGCTTTCCGGAAGGAAGGAAACACTACACGTATAGATCTATACGGGGCAGACACTATTACATCCCGACTGCTAGCTACAGTACGAGCCGACTAGGCTCAGGGTGGCACTACATCACTACACTACGCATGACCGGGAAGGTCATCGAGTTCTCTATTATCACTTCAGTCTGGTCACCTGAAGGGTTACACCTTTATCCAACATAATACACTAAGACTTAAGTCTAAGCTAACATCCCGAAGTAAGTAAATATCTATTACTAATGGAAGTTTGCACCACTACTACTGTTAACATGCATAACTTTTCTTCACCTATGTTACTCACATGAGATTTATTACTGTACTTTTACAACTGAAGGTTTTCAATGATAATGCTTGCACACAACACAAAGGATTTAACTTACAAAGTACTTTTCTGGAAAATATAGGATTTTCTAGGGATTTCTACTACTTATAAACATAAATTTCAGTTTTTATTCTATAAGTTTGGAAACACTTTTATACAACAAAGACACTAAATTCTTATGAACTCACCAGCTTTATGCTGATACTCGTTTTCGAAATAACTTGTATCCTCAGGTCAAAGATAGACAGGTACAAGTGCAGTTTTTGGAGAAGATGGAGCACATACAAGACCCATCTTTTATTTTGTTAAACTTTTGGTGTCTATGAAACTTTACAGAACACGTTTGTAATTAAATTTACTATATATATGCAATGGTTGTTGTCGCTTGTTTTTACTATTATGCAATTGTTATGATACTGTACATGACGTCCTCCACCCCAGAACGTATTCCACCGTTACCGGTTTTGTGGTGTGACAGCGGTAAAGTTATGAAAGGGTTTGGATTGTTTCTAGTTGGTTTCTTTTGGTTGTTTGGAGAGTTTGAAGAATACATTTTGGGCTATAGAAATATTAAATTGAGAGTATAATGTAAATTAGTTGATGTGTTTAAAATATGTGTATAAATGTATTTATATACAAAAAAAAATCAAATTAAAAATTATCAAATGGAGTAAATGTTGGATTAATGTGTCTAAGGTCCTAACTAAATTGGTATAATGTTGATAAATAAAAGTAAAGTCATTTTTGGGTTGCCCTCATAACTAAGAAATTACTTAGATTGATTATAGGAGAGAGATAAATAATTTATTAATATATCATATGATTAATATATTAATTAGAAATAGTTATAATTAATTTAGAATTAATTTGAATTTAATTATGGGTTATTAGAATTAATTAAAGGTTGAAAGACTAAAACTATAATTGTTTAAAAGTAGAGCAGATGAGAGATTCTAGAGCCTTTCTCCCATGGACGGTTTTGGAGACCCTAAAAGGGTATCTGGAAGCCTCCATTTAGATGATTAAGGAATCAGATAACCGTCTTATTTGAGATAATATTATTTTATGTTCAAATTTGGGTTCTAGATGTCTCATAATCACCATAAATAGAGTCTTATACAGTGGAATTTTTGGCCACTGTATTCTTCCATGTCATATCCAAAAATTGATTCTCTCACCCTTTTCTCCTAATCTTTCTACGGTTCTTTTGTTGGTGTTAGCATTTAAAGGCTCGCACACAATTGGAGTTTGTTTTCAAAGTGACTCTTGGATTTACTTTGTTGGAATGAAAGATTTGTTTGCAATAACAAATCAGAAGTATGCAATTCTTTTGTGATTTTCGATTTCTATTAGGATATAACAATTTTGTTGTTCAATAATATGTTGCTTAATAGTGTTATGACATAGATAAAAGTAAGTTACATGTACCCTCAAGGGTATAATGATTTTTCCACATTATTACATGTAAAACCCAAGAGTAAATGGGGTGGTTGTTTGGTGAGTTTGAAGAAAAGAATGAATCAATAGTGGGTTGTGAAGTTCGACACAATGTTGTGTATGTCAAGCAACGGAGTGTTTGTCTGACATGTCAACAATGTTGAGCTCTTTGCTACTTCGACTACCTTTAACCTTATAAGTCTTATTATTAATGATTAAACATTTTTTTTTCTCATCATTTGAAAGTTATCTAAAGATTCTTTTAATTTTTTAAGCATACTACAATTTTGATGTTGGTGTTATTATATTAATAATATAGTTCAAAAGATTAAAAAAAAACAATTAAAATATTATAATTTTACCTTTTATAATATGTTATATTGGTAAATATACAAAATTATTAAGAGATATATAATAAAAATGTTATTAAAATGAAAAGATACAAAAAGATGAAACAACAAATAAATAACTCATTAAAAATAATAAATTGCTAACTTATAATAAAAAAAAATACCACACTTTAGTGTATTAAATGTTTCAAGAAATAGTTAGAAGAAAATAAAAATTATATATTTTTGAAAGTAACATCACCAACAAGACCTGCTGCATTCGATTCACACTACTTTTTCTACTATTTCCTCCTGCACTGCACTTGCATGTTCCCAACATTCACTTTCAAAAAATTTACTTTTTCATTTACCTTTTTCATATATATATATATATATATATATATATATATATATATATATATATATATATATATATATAGTTTTTATGAACACTCTAAATCTATATTCATTAATTAAAATAAATTATATAAATATAAAAGTAAAATCTATGTTTATGGTTGGCATTTTTAGCTTAAAATAGCTTTTCCATCCTAAATATGGTAAAGCTTTTGTAATATTTTTTATTAAAAAGGTTGATGACTCTTAGAAAAGTGAAAAAGATAAACAGGAAGAAAAAGATACATGATTGTTCAATCAATTAAAGATGAGTAGTCAGGTTTAGAACGGAATCCATAGCTCTTAGATGCCAGATGTTGACTACACTCTGAACAAGATAGTCAATGCATACTAAAAACTTAACTTCACTTGTATCTTATGCAGTAAAACTTGTACATTACGTAGTAAAAAACATTTAATGACAGTACCACCAAATGATATAAAAATGATGACAGACACACAACTTCAAGAATTCAGGGCACCTTGACATTACAAGCTCCTGTAGACTGACTCTGAGATGGAACCTTGACAGCTCTCTTTCACTTCTTGTTTTCAAAAACCAAATTATATATTATAAAACATACATACATACACACATACATACATACATACATACATACATACATCTACAGTTTACAATTAACATGGGAAGCTTAAAGGAACATGAAAATTGAATTATAAAAAAGAAAATTTATCAAATTCAGGACGGTTTTGGCCCTGTTGATGAATAGAGAAAAATAAGGACATAACCATGCTGCATACAAGGGTCACCACCCCAATCAAATCAATCAAAGGACTACCAAATTCTAGGGTTTACAATAAGTGAAACATTTCAAAGAAAAAAGAAAAATAAAATAAAAAAGGGTTTGCATCATTTTCACATATATCGACTAGGGCTACTGGTCTAGCTAGTAGTATATGACAACTCTTTTTTTTCCTTTTTTTTATTTCTTTTCTTTCTTCAAGACACAGCTACCACCAACTCATCGCCAAGTACGTCTGCTTACTTGTTTTCAATTTACACATGCACATTCTTGAAATTTTCATCCAAGTTAAGACAATTAATATCAACTAATGACGTTTATGATTGGGAAAGATCAATCATTAAAAAACATGGGCACAAAACACAGGGATTGACCAAAAATCAAATTTTCAGCTTTTAATTGAAAAAAGATTCTAAATAAGTTTAATATGATAAAAAGGAAGTACCCATAAAGAAAAATACATGATTTAAGCATTTCTTTGGTGCTTAATGAGAAAGCACACCATGTTAGTGATTTCAAGATTGGGATACAAATTTCATAAGAGGCATCCATATGTGGGGGTACCCATTACTCCATTAGCGTTACAAATAATGGAGGGCTAGCTATCAAGCATTACATTTACAGTGAAAAAAAATAAAAAAAAAATATATATATATATATATATATATATATATATATATATATATATATATATATATATATATATATATATATATATATATATATATATATATATATATATATATATATATATATATATATATATATCGTAAATCGAATGCCAATAACTAGACCTCTTTGTTATATGATAGATCTCATGAGTTATTACATAGAAATCCTTAGGGAAAAAGACTGCCAAAAAAATGAAGTTTTAAAGTATGAAAACCCTAGATTTGAAAAAAGGTTGGAAGATTCAGATTCATCATAATCCAATCATAAGGTAATGATGATGGGGATTGAATGTTAAAGTCAAATATATACATCATCAGCGTTAAAAAAAAAAAAAACAAAAGGTAAACACAAACAGAAAGATCAGAATCTTGAAGTTGAAACCATCGTGTTCCCAAACACGAACACACACTCTTTCGATTGATTACTTTCGGATCTTGTAGACTGATAATGATTATATCATATGCAAACCTTTTTAGTTTTTTTCTGGGTATTGCAGAGTTAAAGTAGGTCAAAATTTTCAATCATTACACCAATCTCGTCTTTTATCTGTCATCTGTTAACCTAATCCGCAGCTAAAAACCACAAAGAGAAACTAAAACAAAGGTTAGTATGAACTATGAAGGGTAAAGATTAACCCACCTCAAAGATCGGATCTTTGCAATGAAAAAATGATGGCAAGTTTCGAGAGTTGTGAAGCAACAATTGGGGGGAATGAAGCCTGGTCCGAGTACACCAGATCCAGCGATCAGGATTCTCTCTTTAAACACTAGGAATGATTAATCTAGAACGCATTAATCAACAAAGACCATGGATTCGATCCGTTGACCATTGAGTTGATTATATCATCGCATAATCATCTACATCTATATCTAGAGAGAGAGAGAGAGAGAGAGAGAGAGAGAGAGAGATCTAAGCTCTCTAGTGACCTCGAGCCAAACAACATTCCCCTCAAAAGAGATAGCTTCCTTTTCTCTACATCTATGAGAGTGTAAATGACAGAGAGAGTGAAAATGAAAATGGTGAGAAGAGAGCGGAGATAGAGATGATAAATAAAGGGGTGAGAAGAAGGGGGTGTGGTGCGCAAAAAAAGGACAAGCAGACTCATTAACCCAAACCAACAAACACCCGTCTCTCTCTCTCTCTCTCTCTCTCTCTCTCTCTCTCTCTCTCTCTCTCTCTCTCTCTCTCTCTCTCTCTCTCTCTCTCTCTCTCTCTCTCTCTCTCTCTCTCTCTCATTAATACGGTGAAGAATACTCGAATTTTTAATTAATACGGTGAAGAATACTTGAATTTTAGAAAAGAATAAAATAAAGAAAAATCTTCTTTACTTCAATCAAAATGTTAATTATTTCTACTTTAGTTAAAGTTTGTAGTAATATTTAATCACATAAAAAGATAGAAATAGTGTGAAGAATTAATCAGTATTATGAATGGTTCGTAATTATAGCATAAGATGTTTCAAATATTACGTTATAATTAAAGATATTATTAAAAAGTTGTTTTAATTAGTAGTTTGTTTATGTATTCAGAAATAAAAAAAAATTGTCACTTCAAAAAAAATTTAAAAAAATCAAATGATTAATATGTGCGGAAGCACATATATAAAAAATATTAATTGAAATATTAATTATAAGAAATGTTATCATATTTAAATATGCGTCGAAAAACATATATAAAAAACATTAATTGAAGTATTAATTATAAAAAATGTTATCATATTTAAATATGATAAACATTAATTATAAATAATATTCTTTATAATTAATTTATTTTACATTTACCAAATGGCCAATGGCCTAGCGGTATGGATTGACCTTCTCATATGAGAGGTCAGGGGTGCAAGTCTCTATAGAGATATAGGTGGTTATTTAGGAATAGATTAGTTAGTCTTTCGTTTAAAAAAATTTATTTTACATTTAATTTTGGTAATATTACACATAATTAATGTTTATAGCAATATTTTTTTTATAATTAATAGTTTAATTAATATTTTTATATGTTCCCTTAAGGCACATATTAAAAAATCCCTTAATCTTAGTAATAACTACAGTAGTTATAGTTTTTGTGCAATAAATTAGTTGCATTTATAATAAGGACCGACACACACACACATTTTCTCTCTCTCTCTCTCTCTTTATCTTCTCTAATAAATGAAGATTTTTTTTGCCACTTGTCACTCTTACATTAATTTGGACACATGTCATTTTTTGGTATTTTTGAATAAATTTTTTTCCCATTTGTCATTTTCTCCTTTTTTTATCTTTTCTTAATTAACAATCAAATTTACACACCAATTACTAATTGCCTTAATTAAAAATAGTGAATAAATTACAATATTAGTACTTCTATATTGTATTTAATATGTTTCCTTTTAAATTCAAATTTTAAATTTCAAATCTAAAATTTCAAATTTAAATAAATTTTTGTTTAAACATTTATATATATTTTTTGTTTTACCAAACCCGTATAACATACGGGTCTCACAACTAGTATATATATATATATATATATATATATATATATATATATATATATATATATATATATATATATATATATACGGTTAGGTTATTTTGTTTTTACAATCTATTGTGTGCATGTATGATTAATTCTGGACCAATCATTTTAGTTATTTTAAGAAAGTAATTAATGCATATATTACATGTTGAAGATATAATAGATATTAATTACATCTTCAGCATTTAATATGCATTAATTAGTTTCTTAAAATAACTAAAATGATTGGTTCATAATTAATCATACTGTTCATCGGGTTTAATGCTCAACCAGGGTTCCACCGCAAGTGTAAAATTGATTGATCTTGATTAGATAAGGGGACTGCTTTCATCGTTCTTCTAGAACCCTCTTCGTCTCCGACTTATGTTCTATCTCGCCTACTCCTTTCCTCAGTTCAACATCGCCTCTGCTCCACCGCCTCCTTCGTCAGACTCTTTTCTCCGTTTAGCGTATCCCATCTCCACAGCCTCTTTCATCGCTAGAAATGGTTCAAGTCTCCACCGTTGTATGTAAGTTTCAAAATTGATCGACACCAATTTCGTTATTGCTCTGGAAAGCCTTCGACGCTATCAGATACTTCTTTCCATCTTATGTGTATCTCAATTGATTCATGGATCTATTTTTTAACCTCGAATCTAGGCACATTTTAACATAGGTACGAGGATCTCCATTAGACACCTGCCCTCCACTACCTCTCCATCACTCCATCTCTTACCTTCTTCATTCGTCTATCTTTTTCCTCTTTTCTAACTACACTTTCGGCTTTCTCTCTACTCTCTAAGGTGATTTACTCACTGAAGTTGGAATGGACTGTTGTTTCTAGGACATCGTAAAGTAAAAAATCGTTATCACCATTAGCAGTGATTGCAGACGTCGTAAGCAAGTCCCAGGTCTCCAGCAAAGAGTTGATCATGATCTGACTTTTATTATTGTACCTAACTTTACTTTCTTACAGTTCAATTTTTTTGTACTGGATACACTTTTTCTAGCCCTAACCATTGGTTGACATGTCTTTTATTCCTTAGTTTTAGATGTGTAATTGGAATTTTAAAGTAATCTTTTCATAAAAACAATCATATGAATTCTTAACTTACAACCAGAAATTTATGAGTGTTCAGATTGTAATTCAAACACATCAATCTACATGTTAGGGTTTCAAATCAAAAGATCAGTTGTTTAAACTGAGTGTTTGATTGTGTTTTGCTTCTTAGGCAAAATATTAGAAGCACATATGGCCGTCAATAATGATGATGCAACAAAACAGATGTCACATCCATAAATTTCATAAAAATTTAAACTTTTTTAAAATATCCAAAACCCACCATTTATTACAAATTGTTTTCAAAATAGTTGTCCTCAGAGTAATCACATAAATCATAAAATAAAATATGAGGATGTGCACAATCAAGTCTTCGCCTTCCCGCGATCATCCGAAGTACCCGAAACAAAATCCACAATTGTAAGCTCGAAGCTTAGTGAGTTCCTCCAAAATACCGCACAACAATTACACACATATAATGACAACATACTATGGGCCCAATTAACCATCAGGTTGGAATGCCCCAGGCCCTCAACCATTGGGTTGGAATGCCAACATACTATGGGTCCAATCATCCTCGGGATGGAATACCCTCATCCCTCAACCATCGGGTTGAAATGCCAACATACTATGGGTCCAATCATCCATCAGGATGGAATACCCTCGGTCCTTAACTATTTGTCAAACATGTGCACATATATCAGATAATCACATAACAATCTACAGACATTCAAACAGATCTAGCAGATCACTATGCATAGCATTATCCTATCTACCAGGATACCGATCTAACAAACCACTACAACATAACAACATCCTATCTACCAGGATACCAATCTAACAGATCATAACAACATATGCATAACATAACATCAATCCACTGTGTTGGCATTGGTGCCTTCGACCCGCAAGTATAGTGAGGAAAACTCACCTCATAAGTAGTGTTGAACCGATACGATCAAATCCAAACTCACAGCTCCGAACTCAACTGCCTACAACCATCATGTGACTAACTTCATTAAAATCTCGAAATACCATAAATACCCTTAAAGTCACTTAGTCAACCATGGTCAAAGTCAACAGTCAACAGTCAAGGTCAATAGTCCATGTTGACCCAACTTGTCGAGTGCATCTAGCAACTTGTCGAGTTCTTGTAGTGTTTAGAAAACTGGAAAAACACTTGCAATCTCGCCGAGTTCGCTTAGTACCTAGAAGGCGGGAAAACCCGATCCAACTCGTCGATTTGGACAAAGCAACTCTTTGAGTTTTCCTAGCCTTAATGCATTCAGACACTTCCAAGCAAAACCAAAGCCCCAAACTATAGATCTGGTCCCTTAGGACTGAAATACCACGTAAATTTGCTAGCTTTACGTCCATGCATGGCATCAAGAGGGCTAAAACACTCAAATAAGGCTTATCAAGGGACCTAGGGCATGAAGGAGGGCCAAGACATGATAAAGTTGGCAACTTTAAGTCCGTTGAGGCAATGAGATGTCCAGATCTGAAGCCATGGCTTCATAACATGCTTAAATCCAAGAATGGTCCCATAATAAGCTAATAATGGCCATAACTTTCAAAAGAAGAGATCTAGAAAAAGGATGATCAAGATAACGACGTTATACCTCCAAGTGGCTGCAACAACACTGAAAATCTCGGATCTAAAGCTTCTCCCTTCAACTTTGCACCACCAACTTCAAGCTCCTTCAAGAAAAGCACCAAAGAATATTCTTTAAGCTCACACACACAAAGTGGGGAAAGAGGAACAATTAGGATTTTCTCTTGTAATGTCTAATTCCTGGTACGTATTTAATTTAATAATTATTCAAATTATAAGAGTAACTCGATGAGTTGGAAGCCCCAAACTCGTCGAGTAGAGACCATATGGGCCACGTGATTTAAGTAACTACTCGACGAGTTGAGAGGCCTCAACTCGACGAGTAGGCTGGCAGAGGTGAAACCCTAATTTTCGGGGTTTGCACCCTATTTAAACTGATGGGTTTTGAGCACTACATCATACATATGGTGTACATGCAAACCCTAAAGCTTTGGATCTAGTTTGTCTAATGAACATGCAATAATCATACAAAGCCATAAACCCTAGATCTAGCATCCAGAAATCAATATTATCATAATATAGGGTTTAGATCTTACCGTTGATTGCTATGTAGCAATAACAATCTATTCCTTCTTGTAATTGGATTCTGAAAGCTTAGTGTCACAAGTGTCACACCTCTAATGGTTCACAAACACCAAGAGCAAGAGGATGACTTAGAAGAGGAGAAGGAGGCACCAAAAACGTCCAAGAAACTTCAAGGATTGCTTAGCCATGTTTTTGGGTGCCTTAGGGGTCTTTATATAGTGAGGATATTAGGGTTTTGAACTAGGAAACCCTAATTTGACTGCTTAGGCCCTAAGCAGCCAATAGACTCCCTCCTTAGAGGCCTTGGACGAATTCTCATGGGTTTCCCCATATATTTCGTCCACTCCAACCTCTATGGAGTCCATTAGCCCAATATCCAACTATCACACAATTGACAGTTCTAGCCCCCTTTATTTAATTATTGTCTTTTAGCCACAAAATTAATTCTTATTAATTCTTGACTAATATTAATTAAACAATATGATTTTTCTTTTAATATATTATTCATACAATATATTAATAAATGATAATCAATCTCTTTCTCTACAAATCATCTTATCAATTTGCTTTGGTGAAGGCAACCTAAAAGTACCATGCTCACAATCGGGTCAAGTACATACCAAAATAGTTATGGCCTTAGACACTTATCCAACAGTCTCCCACTTGGATAAGTCTAACAACTATTTTGCGTATGACTTCAAACCTGATTAGCAATCGTAGCTTTCAAAAGCCGCTGTCAACTCTGATTTTATCAGAAGCGTGTCCTTTAGATAAGGAATCATATATTCCTCCATTCTAGATATCGTATGAACTGAGACATCAATTTTAATCATACTCTCTGTTCATGTGTTGTTTCCCGATTTTCAATTTATGACGACTGACAACATACTACAATTGAACACATCAACTTAGTCCCGGCTTGACCAAGCGCTTAGGTGCCGTCACTAAATCATTGAGGGGCCCACAGATATCGCTTTTATCCCATTTTGGGTAAAAGGAATGGATAAACTTCGACTCAGTGCTCGCTTGTACTCACTCACCGAATCACACACAACAATATGTTTTATAACACCAAGTTACTGGTGCGTTTACATATTATCAATGTGTAACCGACTCGCAAGATACAACTCACACATCTCGGTTTCAAGAATACAAGATATTATCGTCTCACCAATCACTCGTGATAAAATCTATGAAGCAATTCAAGTGAGCGTGGGTTTAATCCAATGCTCAAATCATATTTATAAGCACTCATGAATGTTGCAGCAAACATTTGCTATGTTTAATACACTTTAGGCAATCTACAAAGCAATTCATTACAATTTTCTTTCATACCTACTCCCAAAGTATGAGCGACTATGGAACGTTTGAATAATCTTATTATTTAGGAAGTCAAAACATGCAAAGTGAAACACAAGAATAATCGAACCCAATATGGCCCCAAACTTTTGAGTATAAATAAATCTCCTTTCATTTAATCACCATATTGATTACACATTATTCATTGTATAATGTTTCGGGTAATCAACTTATTACTTGAATTATAACAACAATTGTCCCATGCTCTTAGCATGCACACTATGTTTACCTATGGTCCTTACTTTTTGAAATAGTATAATTGAATAAAATTTTCAATCACACTCATTTCACAATTCCCAATCCTTACCACAAGTGTGAGAAAACCAAATTCTTGTCACTTATAGAATATGTTAGATTTTAACATTTTATGCAAGGATTCTTTCGTAATGTCATAGTGCTAAAGTCACAAAGACTTTGCCAATGAAATTACAAAGTCATATATTGGATATTGTTGCAAGACAATTCCATAGACACGAAGTCTCACATTCAAAGTACATTCCTTTGAACATCCTTCTTGCATAAAAGTTTCTAATCTACATAGAGATTCTTAAAGTCCAACTACTAATATGGAAACAATTCCATATTTAACATATGACAACTCATTATTAATAGAATCATATCTAATAATAATAATGTCAGTATGGTCATTCCATTACTATACTTCCAACTACTCATAAGCGACAAATCCTTAGCGAACCTTAGATTGTCCTCTTGACAGTTGATTAATCACCTTTAGACATATTTGGTTCCAATCCTTTTTCCCTCTTAATGCCCTAGGCATTTTGAAAATTTTATAACACACGAATATTATAGCATATGCAATCAATCCTATGCCCAAAGCATATGGGACACGATTCATAATGTCTTACATAAAGACGTGATACTTGACCAATCTTTTGCTACAATATCTCTATTTGCCATGTTCTCACAATTATAACTATGAAGAGGGATGCCGTAGTCATAATCGAATTTGAGAACACAATCTTAATTTTATATGACTAAATTAGATAAAAAATCAATCCAAGCTTTTAGAACTGAAACGAAGTATAAAATTCTCTCCTTTAATTATAGCAAAACAACTTTTCAACCCTTGCAACTTTGCGAATTGAACCTTTTGTTTTCTATAATTAATATTGCTATCTCGCAATACTTACCATAATTATCATGCTCTCACTCACATTAGGATTATATCTTTTCCAAGCATAACACTTATGCTCCCACTAGCTTTGACACGTATTCAGAAATTTGCTGGACTTCTAGAAACCAATACTTATTGACTTTGTTTACAAAAACTCAGATTTCTGAAATCGAGACGCTTCGATAAGCGTTTATCTAAGCTTCTCGAACTCATACACCTTTCCTTAGATAACCTATATGTGTGTTTAAACAGTTTTAGAACTTATAACAATAAGTCTAAAATGTTCAGACCTATTTTCCATTTCCCACAATTTAAACTATGAAGAGGGATGCCATAATCATAATCGAATTTGAGAAATGCAAACTACATAATGCTATATTCAAAATCTCTCTTAGTAAAAACATTTCCTCACAATCATTTTCTTGAAGGAGAGAAACCTTATGACACTCAGATTTTGTGGTGTATGTGTTCCTATCCATGTGAATTTGTCATAACCATAATCATAAGATAATAATTGTGACAAATCTAAACTCTTATGGATCAAACTTGTCCATTCTTAATTTCTTGCCATCAAGGGTCCTACCACTGCTTCCAAGTTATTGAGCAGCTCACCCCTACCTTTCAATGTACTTTCCATTGATTAAGGTGCCTTGCCCCTATGCAACCTATTAAGAACTCATAGAACTCACATGCATAGTTGACTAAACTGGAATGGCTCAGAAACAAGAATATGTCAACACAATAGGTTAGAAACCTCAAGTCGTGTGCAAGTAATTAATAACAGGTTTACTCTCGATCAGTTCTTGAAACTTTTCAAGATCTTTAGACTCCCACTAACCTCTTGACATATTAGATTCTCTTATCAATAAACATTTCTTGACAAAATAAATATTCAAGTGTTAGTGTGTGTCTATATCAAGACAAAACCTACACGTAATTTGGTACTAGTTGGTCTTTGTCTTATTCAAGACATCACAACTTACCAGAATGTGCAAGTGTAAGAACATTCCTACTTAATATTATGTCACTCAAGTCACAGTCTTGGAGTATGACTCTAAGACTTGATTTTGGAACGAAGTACGATACATCTTATTGACTTAACCACTATAACAATTCTCGATTCCTCTTCTTATCCAAACTAGTGCACTAAGGTGTCCTTAGAGGATGAATTGTAATATGGTTCCTACGATTACCAAGACGATCATAAAACACAATACAAAAGTACTCTCCTTTCTTCTTAGATTGGAGAAACTTTTTATCTTTCTACCTTCATTGATTCTACTTATTCGTTTTGCCATTCATTGAAACTTTTCAATGATTCAGAATTACACTTAATCTTGTAAGTATAACCATATTGACCAGTGCATAACATTATGAACTCGGTCTCCTAGTCCTTCACTTGACTTTTTGTCAAGGAATTAGCCTTAAAATTTCTAAGTACCAAGATTTCCATACATCACATGATTCAAATCATATGACTCCAAGCTTCTTTCCAATTGAAACTTGTGCGATGGGAATCTTTCCTTACTTAGAAAATTATGACATTACCATAAATAACATAACTAAGAATCACATCCATTTAATATTGCTTATAATAGAAACACACAGACATAAATTTTCACAATTGCCATTGCAAGGAAATATAAATAAGACAAAATCAAATTTTATTTTATTGCAGAAAAATATATTCCTAAGCAGCAGCTCAAAAATCCAATCATCGAATCCATGCGATCGTAATCCATTTTTCCGCGATCAGACTCAACTCGCTCCTTCCTTTAAGCTTCCTTTCTTTTCTTCGATCCTTCAAAACATCAAAATGTAATATTATCACATCATGTATTAAGAATCTACAAATAGGAACTTAACGGAGTTAGATAGTGGATTTTACCTGAGGCAGAGTCATACATCTTGACTCTCCCATCTCTGAGATCTCTCAGGTAGTCAGGGCAGCTTTGCAACCACTGCCCCATCTTTTTGCAGTAGAAACATATGGATTCTTATGGAATGGTACACGAGACTATCTTAGACTTAGCCTTTCTCTTGCGTAGAGAAAACTTTTCTGGACTTCCAATGTTGCCAATGTTGGGTTGAAGATTCGCTAATTGATTGCGTCATTGGGCTCGGCTATTAGTCCAATTGTTTTGTATTCCGGTTTGGGCTTGTCCAACCGAGAGCCTTTTAGGTTTATTATATATGTATATGCTTGCATGCATATTAGGTTAACGATTCAGAGAAAAACGATCTAGAAGACGATAGCATTACGATAGCATTACAGTTTTCTTTCTTTATCGTTCTTGTAAACCTACTAACCCTCTACAGTTGATGTTCTTGATCGAGCTCTTCTGAGGTTTATTTTATAATCATTCGACACGTTTGATTCATTCTTGACTTGTTCTTATTTTCGTGTTCTTGTTGTTTTATATTTACTTACCTGTTTAAGATCTAATCGATCTTCAAGATTAAGTTTTTAATCTCATCAATTGGTATCAGAGCAGGAGGCTGTGTAATCGATACACATCTTTTCTGTGAAAAGGTTTCAATTAGGGTTTTTCCGCAATTACTGATATTTATTGAGCCGTCATCTCATTATTGACGTATCTTGATATTTATTGTTTTGCCCTAATCTGATTTATTACAAGTCTGATCTTTAAACAGGTTTTTCGATCATAATGGACGAGTCGCAATCAAACCCCATCAATATTTCCAACATCATCGGTTCAACCACGAAGATTCCAATCCTATATACCCATGATTATGAAGTCTGGGCGCATCACTTCGAAGACTACGTTATAGGATCTGAGGATAATGGATACCTCATATGGGAAGCAATCATTAATGGACCTTTTTCTCATTCTGCAACGTCAAGGATTATCAAAACTCAAAAGGAGTACAATGATCTGCTGAAGGATGTTAAAGATATTGCGCAAGATGAAAAGGATAAATTCCAGTGCAATATCAAGGCGTTAAGATTGATAAGATTCGCCCTTCAGTCCGACACCTTCAGGTTGGTCAGCTCATGCACGACGGCAAAGGAAGTTTGGGATAGACTTCGCGAACTGTACTCTACAGACGAGGATCTTGAACATTCTATCCAAACCTTGCTCTTATCTGAGTTTGGAGAATTCAGGCAAGGAGCCGAAGAAATTGTGACCCAGACGTTCGATCGCTTCAATCATCTTCTCAGCAGGATGATCAAACATGACATCGAAAGGAAGCTTATCGAGCAGAAGGTTACGTTCTTAGATGGTCTAAGGTCAGAATGGAGAGCAATGGTGTCAACAGTTAAAGCCCATGAGCAGTTTAAATCATACTCTTTGGCGAAATTGGTGGGTATTCTCAAGTCTCAGGAGAAGATTGTGCTGCAGGAAAAGAACTTTGTTCCAAGCCTAGGTTCACTGGCCCTCCTGTCAAAAAGTAAAGCTGTGATGGAGGATGAAGACCTCAACTTGGAGGAGTATGACCTCACGTCTGAGGATTATGCTATGATGGTGTCTAACCCCAAGAGGTTCATAAAGAAGAGATTCCCCAGCAACAAAAACCGAAACTGGTAGGGGAGTTATAGTTCAGAAAAGGTTAACAATGAACCGAAGGTTGAAGAGCCCAAGAAGGAACCGAAGGCAGATGGTGATTCTGGAGTAAGCTGTTACTACTGTGGTGGGAAAAACCACTATGCTAAAGATTGTGTCCTTAAAAAGATGGCTAAAAAGGATGATGAAAAGGATGAGGAAGCCTTGTTGCAGAAAAGGCTTGATGAGATGAGAAAAAAGAAATCTACCGCTAACCCTTCCATGAATGCTCTAATTGTGCAGGGTTCGGTTGCTGATGACGAGTTCGGTAGCGTGGAAGTTTGGTCAACCGACTCAGAAGACGATGAAGTGAGGAAGCCTACTCATGGAAAGGCTTGTGTGGCAAAGGAGGAGAGCAGTGGAGGAAGATGCTTCATGGTGTCCGATGTATCTTAGATGAGGGGATACAACACTGATGGTGGAAGCAATGAACCGAAGGAGCAGCAGGATATGTGCTTTACGGCCAAACCGCTCAGCGTGCAGTTCAACGAGCTCGATGAACTGATCAAGAAGGTACAATCGGTTTTCGTTTCATTTAAAGTACCACAATCCTCATATGAGAAAGAACTAAAAAATGTTAATACCAGAATTTCTCATCTAGATAGTAGTTTAACTCAAACTCGAGTCACCAATTCTAACCTAACTGATCAATTAAGCAGGGTGTCTTCGAAGAGTGAGGAGCGGCGCATGTGGATCGAGTTGAAGGAGTCTAAATTAGTTAAAATAAAAGTCGAAAACATTTATTTACAAAGAGACAATTTAAAGTTGTTAAAACAACAGAATGTTTTTTGTTTAATTGCAAAACGTCTTTATTCTAATATTACTCAGCTTCACTTGGACTGTGAAATAGGCCAAAGGATCCATCGTATGATTTTGCCCTTCCTTGAGTTTAAGGAGGATGAAATCGATGCTGAAGCTTATAATTGTGAGAGTGTGATATCATCTGATGACGTCAATCCGACCTACATGTATGGACTGGACAAAATAGAATCTTTCATTAAATCCAAGGACCACAAGGACATGCTTAAAAACCTTTTGGATGAAAATGATAGACTTAAACTGAGAACTGAAACCATATAAAAATTTGACTCTTTAAACGCCAACTTGAGCTCAGAAAACAAAATTGATGTTGAAAATGCATCTGAGCTTAATGAGGACGACAACATGAGTGAAATTTCTGTAGAGGACACGGTTGACTGCTCAGAATTTGTAAAAAGCGAACCTGAAAACCACAAGAATCTAATTTCTGAAAATTCAGTGGAGTTCGCTCGATTGTCCCAACAAAAGTCCCCGATCTTAGCAGAGAAAGCGGTTGTATATCAAAAGGTCAGGACCACTCCAAATCAAGTCTACAAGGTCACTGGAGTAACCGAACATCAGACCGCTGAACTCACAGCTATTGTGAACGAAGACAATGCTGATGGCTGCAATGAGTACTTCTGGTCAGCTCCAATAGATAATGCAAACAAAACGGTAGGCTTATCAGAAAGAACCTCATGGATGAGTAAAGGTAGATAAATACCAGAACCCTTGAATAAGCCAGATAATTTCGATGAGCCAAGCACCAGTGGTACGAAAGACATTCCTCAAGAGAATGGAAGTTCGGCAAAAGAAGACATTCCCTCTAGTTCCTCAGTTCAAAGTGAAACTCCCACAGTTCAAAGTGAACCAGCCAAGGAGAAACCAAAACTGAAAGCCAATATTCATCGTCAACCGAAGCAGATGAGGAATAAGAAACGTGAAAGGAACCAGAGATACAGGAAGAATCTCTCTGAAAGGAAACAATTCTGGCAATCCCAGAATGCATATTTCTCACATCAAGACAAGAATCTGAAGTTTGAGAACAATCCTGTCGAAAAGCATGAGAGCCATAACAACCGAAAGCCAAGGTTCGGTTCAGAAGAGAATACCAACCGAAAGCAAAGGTTCGGTTCTGAGAATGACTCCAACCGAAAGCATAGGTTCAGTTCAGAGAACTGCTCCAACCGAAAGCAAAGGTTCGTTTCTGAAGTCAAAAGAGATCAAAACTCTAAGGTCAGTCCCACCAATGATCAAAAGCAAAAGGGTCACCTAGAGTCTCCAGCCAAGAAGTCATCTCAATCTAAGCCCACTCCTTCTCATTCATCTAATTCTTCTAATTCTTCCAATTCATCTCCATCTTGCTCTAAAGCTCATTCTGTTCGTTCTCAAAAATCTCATTCATCAGCTGAACAAAAAGGCAAACAGAAGGTTAATGCATCCAAACCAGAGTCTAAACCGAAGACACCTAATCCTAATAAAATAAAAGTCTTTACCATCAAAAAGAAAGATGAAACAACACTTATAAAACGAACATATCTTGTTGACATCTCTCTTACCATTCCTGTTCCTATGAAAAGCTCACGAGGACCCAAGAAACTTTGGGTTCCTAAATCTGCTTAATTTTTGCAGGTTATAAGTGACGAGCAGTTCGACGAAGAATGGTACATCGATAGTGGCTGCTCGCGTCACATGACAGGAAGGAAAGAAGAGCTCAGGGAATACAGGTCTCTTTCAAATGGTGGCAACGTCAAGTTTGGAAACAATTCTTTCGGCACCATAAAGGGATATGGAATGATAACTAATGGTGATTTTACTATAAGGAAGGTGGCATATGTGGAAGGACTACAACACAACCTCATCAGTGTATCTCAGCTTGTTGGAGGTACAGGTCTCAAAGTCTCATTCGACGATGAAGGTTCTGAAATTATTGAGAAGAAGACAAAGAAAGTAATTCTCAAGTCGGAGCGTAAGGGTGAAATGTTTCCTCTAAACCTTAAACCCATCAAAGAAAACCCAGCTATATGCTTGTTATCAAAAGCACAATCTGACGAAAGCTGGTTGTGGCACCGAAGACTCTCTCATCTCAACTTCAAAGATATCAACAAACTTGTCACTGGAGGTCATGTTCGAGGCCTTCCATTGCTCAAGTTCGACAGAGATCATTTGTGTGCTGCATGCGAAATGGGGAAGCAAAGTCGTCAAAGTCATCCATCTGTAATTAACACAAAAGTTGTTGAACCACTCGAATTACTTCATATTGATTTGTGTGGTCCATCATCTATCGAAAGCATCGGTGGTAGCAAGTATATTCTTGTTATTGTTGATGACTTTTCACGATTTACATGGGTGTTCTTTTTAAAGCTCAAATCTGAAGCGACTCATAAGCTGAAAGTGTTTATCAAGCAGATTGAAGTACAGCTCAAGAAGGTCGTTCGCAACATCAGAAGCGACAATGGTATGGAATTCAAGAACAGGGAATTTGAAGAATTTCTAGCAGAAAAGGGAATAAGTCACAACTTCTCAGCTCCCTACACACCTCAACAGAACGGAATTGTAGAAAGACGAAACCGATCTTTGTGTGAAGCTGCCCGAACTATGCTAAGTTTCGCTTCCTTACCTCTTTATTTTTGGGCTGACGCTATTTCTGCTGCTTGTTTTACACAGAACAGGTCCTATCTCAACAAACGATTCTCGCTCACACCATACGAGATTCTCAACAACAGAAAGCCCAATGTGAAATTTTTCCATGTGTTCGGCTCACGGTGTTTCATCTTTAACTCTAAAGAACACCGTAACAAGTTCGATGTCAAAGCCGATGAGGGAATCTTTCTGGGCTACTCTCTCACATCCAAAGCATACAGAGTCCTAAACAAGCATTCGAGAAAAATCGAAGAGACATATTACGTGACTTTTGACGATAGCTATGTCAAAAAGCTACAGGCCAAAGAAGACACAGCTGGGGAAATGTTTCCTTAAACTGGCCAAGTCACAGTCTCGATCGCTAATTTATACGAGAAATTTCTGGAGCTATTTGACGAACCAGAGAAAGCTACTCTCTTAGAAGCAGGTGCAGCAGACAACAAGGTAGACCACATGAAGCAAATTCTCAAAGAAGCTGCCAGGAGAATGAATGAAGGAGGATCGAATTCTGATGAACCTCCATCCAACGATGCTTCAGTCGAGGGGGAGCCAAGCTCAAATGTTGAGGGGGAGCCAAGCTCTACAACTGCAACCGAAAGTGCTTCTCCAACCGAAAGTGCTTCTCCAACCGAAGGTGCATCAACGCCTGAAAGTCCAGCACCACAAGAAACCTTTGATCCTCAAGTTTCTCATAGCTCATCAATCGAGGGGGAGCATGGTGATATGACGCTCGACTACGAAAGCCAATCAGAGCCAGAAGAAATGATCAATGCTGAACTAGACCCAACCTTTGATCCAAACTATCCTCCTCTTACCAAATGGACCAGAGATCATCCTATCTCTCAAGTGGTTGGTGATGTCTCCGAAAAGGTTCTGACCCGATCACAACTGAAGGCAAAACAGACATCCTTATTTTCAAAGGTTGAGTTTTGCATGTTTAACTCATTCGTATCAAAAGTTGAACCGAAGACAGTTAACACTGCTCTCGATCACTCCGATTGGGTTCAAGCAATGCAAGACGAACTGAACGAATTTGAAAGGAACAAAGTCTGGCGCCTCATTCCAACTCCTCCAGATGCCTTGGTTGTTGGTCTCAAATGGGTCTTTAGGAATAAAATGGACAAGGAAGGGAATGTTATAAGGAACAAAGCTCGTCTGGTAGTAAAGGGATATTGTCAGGAGGAAGGGATTGATTATGAAGAGACTTTCGCTCCTGTAGCTAGGCTGGAATCTGTCAAAATATTTCTTGCTTACGCTGCCCACAAAAACTTTGAAGTTTTTCAAATGGACGTCAAGTGTGCATTTCTTAATGGAGAACTCGAAGAAACCGTGTATGTGGAGCAACCTCCTGGGTTCGTGAACGAAAAATATCCAAATCATTGCTACATTCTGGATAAAGTTGTGTATGGCCTCAAACAAGCTCCGAGAGCCTGGTATGAAACGCTAACTAAATTCTTAAAGATGTCTAAATTCAAACAAGGTACGGTTGACCCAACCTTCTTTCGCAAAAAGGAAGGTAACCACCTTATGATAGTTCAAATTTATGTCGATGACATCATCTTTGGCTCTACGAATCCCAGCCTAACAGCTGAATTCAGAAAGCTGATGGAGACTAAATTTGAAATGAGCTCAATGGGTCCTATTAACTTTTTCCTTGGTTTAAATATTAGACAGGGACCCGAAGGCATCTTTATCAATCAGGAAGCTTACACGAAGACTCTCCTAGCGAAGTTTGGTATGATGGGAGACTCCAAAGTCAAAGTCCCAATGGCATTCGGCACCAAGCTAACTCCATCTCTAGACAAACCGGCTGTTGATATCACGCTCTATCGCCAAATGATAGGCTCACTAATGTATCTTACTACTAGCAGGCCTGACATCATGTTTTCTGTGTGTTATTGTGCTCGATTTCAGGCAAACCCACGCGAACCTCACATGCTTGCAGTGAAGAACATTTTACGTTATCTCAAGCGAATCACCTCCTTAGGTCTATGGTATCCTTCCAACTCAGGCTTCTTCGTTCAAGCCTATTCAGATGTTGACCTTGGAGGATGTGGACTCGACAGAAAAAACACCACTGGTGGCTGTCAATTCCTTGACGGGAAGTTGGTTAGCTGGCAATCCAAGAAACAAATGTGCGTGTCGTTGTCTACTGCCGAAGCAGAATACATAGCCGCTGCATCCTGCACCTCTCAAGTGATTTGGATCCAGAGTCAACTTCGTGACTATGGACTCAATATGAAGAAGATCCCACTATATTGTGACTCTGAAAGTGCAATTAGGATCTGTCATAACCCAGTGCAACACTCTAAAACCAAACACATAGCACTGAGGTATCACTTCATCAAAGATCACGTGGAAGATGGAAACGTCGAAGTTCACTTCGTAAGAACCATTGATCAACTAGCTGACGTCTTTACCAAAGCTCTTCCTGAAGCATCATTCAACAGAATACTGCAAGGGCTAGGTATGATGGAATAAGAGTCAGTACCTCACACTACCTCTTAACCTCAAACGTAAGAAGCGAAATTGACCGAACGTTCAGGTTCGGTTAAATCATCTGACTCGCTCATCACCTCTAAGGTAGTTTTCTTGGTTGTATATTTCTTGTACAAAGTTGTTTATCTTATTGTTAAAAGTATTTTCTGATTGCATGTCTAAATTCCTTGGTTTTCTAAAATTTTCCAAAACCGAAACCTACCGAAGGTTCGGGTTCGGTTTTTCAAAATTTTCTTGAACCGAAACCAACCGAACGCTCGGGTTCGGTTTTTCAATTTTTTCCCAACTGAAACCAACCGAACGCTCGGGTTCGGTTTTTCAAAGTTTTTCCAAAGTTTTTTTTTTCTCTTTTCAAGTCTTATTTTCTTTGCTTATTTCTTCTCTTTTCAATTTATTTTTTTTTATTTTTTATCTATTTCCAAAACTCCAAAAATAATTTATTTTTTTATTGTGTTCGTTCGTTTATGGGGATATAATTGTTGGATTACTTAAGTGTCCCTAGAAGCATGCTGGTGTATGTGTCCCAAGCCTCATAAGATTTTGAATAATAGCCTTCATGACTTGGTATAAACAAACCTTGTCTTCCCAATAAGGCTACCCCATTTATTCTAATCGTGAGCTACCTCACTCTCTTCTCACATGAGATAAGAGTTTTCTGCTTGGTCCTTATTTTCGCAGCAGAGGTACTTTAATTTCTTACACCATCTCCATTACATTTCTCCATTACATTCGTTTCATCAACGTAACCCTTGAGACTCTCAGAAATTACCACTGAGGTTTATGGTTACACAACATCTGTGTTTATGATCTTAGTTTCGTGCCACTACGAGCTGAGTGAAACCCAAAATTCAACACCAAATCTGAATTGACGGTGAACAATTAATTTGCTCAAGTTTTCACCAAAAGAATTGATGGATGTACCTTCATGAAATCTCAAATTTTATTTTGTGTGATTCCTATGAAATTGTTAAACACCATAACATTTCTTCCCTTGGGATCCAGTTTTTTAATTTTTTTTTTCGAGATTTTATATTTTCCAAGCCAATTTAAAATTAATTCCTACCTACTTGTTCAACAGACTACACCGGTCTCACAAGTACTTTGATCACTTTCTTTCTTATTTCAAGATTAGAATTGTTGCATCAAAGTGAAAGCCACCCTAAAGTAGCCTAATTAAAAGAAGCCTTTCAACATTTATTAATAAGTGTTTGATCGTAATTCAACGGGATTCCACATTAACACTTTAAGGTCTCTCTTGACCTTGAAGGAAGAGATTCGTGCCCGGGATCACTTGTTTCGTGTCATTATTGACATCACAGTCATTCCTAAAAAGAGTTGCTTTATTTCTTTTCTTTTTACACTCTTCGCACGAAAATCTTTGATTTTCCAAAATTCCGTTACTAATTATTACAGGCTGTATTATTGCTTTGGTGGTTAATTATCAACTTGTGGTCAAAAATCATCTACGTGGGCAATTTATTCAATAGATGCAATTTACAAGATAAGACGAAAGGTTGCTGACTCAGGCGGGAAATAAAAGGATTGAATTTTAACCGGTGGTAAAAAGGGACGCGTGTGAATTTGAAACGCTCATACTTTTACTGACATCATGGACGCGTGTGCGAATTTCAAGCGACACCCCACTGGCACTTAAAGGCGCGTGAGGATTTGAAACGGTACGTTCTGAAACGGCGCTTGTTGGGCGGCGTGATCCTAGGAATCTGACACTCTCTCTCCTACGTGATCATCGCATGCCTTAACTGTCACGCATCTGTCATTCCAGAAACCTTTTCGTATTTCCATAGAAGATTTGAAACGATTTTTCTCTCTCCATTCACCCACTCAAACAATCCCTACTTCCATTCCCACCATAACCCCCACTACCACTATTCCACCAACCTCTTTCCCTATACCACCACCCATTTTCACAGATACAACTACAACCACTGCCAAGGTTACAACCAACGTATCTGATACGGGGGTTCATACCAGTGCAACCGAAACACCACTTGTAACCGAAACCCCACCCGTAACCGGACCACCTCAAACCGAAACCCAGCATACAACCGAACCTACCCACACTCAACCACCACCCGAAACTACCCCAACCAACACTCAACCTGAACCTACAAAAACCACTACACCCCCAGCTTCACCACCCCCACCATCTCCAGATCATGCATCTGATGGAGATAACCCGTTTCTTGGCGGTGACAACATGACCTTTGATTCGGTCTACTTTAGTCCGTTTCAGGTTCAAAGTGACGAAGAGGATGATGATCCAGTAACAAGGAAACATCTAAAGGAGCTAAACGAGAATGTTGACTTACTTCTTGCGTCATCCACCAACAACTAGTCCTCTCTCTCTGAAGTTGCTCTTCAGAAGATTGTTGATGCCTTCTCTAGGGCTCAGCATGATTCTGTAGCTTCAGCCACAGCCGCCATAGACGCCTCTACAAAAGCCTGTGAGGCTGCGACCGCAAAAGTCGATAAACTATTCTCAGACGTTTCTTCCCTGTTGAAGTCCTTACATGAGAGCGCTGATGCCACCAAGACAACTTTGGAACCAATTGTTCAGCAATTGGCTAAGTTCGTCTCAACGGAGTTGACATCGTTCGCTACCCTTCACCAATCCATAAGCGACGACAACTCGGCCCTTCGTGCCTCCATTGACGAGCGCCTCGCTAAGCTACAAGAGGATCTCGCAGCTGAAAATTCGTTAATGGACATTCTGGCTAGCAAAACCACCACCCTCAAGGTCAAGAGCACTCAGCTTTCAAACTCACAACAACAGCTTGAAGCTCTTCGATCCGAACGGGAGGTTATAAAAACTTGTGTTTCGGATGTACACGCTGCCCTATCCAACATCCTAGAAGCACACGATCCGATACTCAATCATTCGGTGAGGCGAACCCTTGCTGAAAAACTTGCTCCTGCCATGGACCTTCTCAGCAAAATTGAAGGCTTACCTAGTTTCGTGTCCGCTCCAAAACAAGGGGGAGAAGTAAAGTCCGGATCGAAACCACCTCCTTCCTCCAAAGCTACTCACACAACCGAACCACCTCCGACTAGTCAAGCTTCGGGTTCGGGTGTGAAGGATAAAGGGAAGAACATAACTGAGGAAGAAGATGAAGATGAAGATACAGAAACCATTGCGGACATGTTGAAACGTAAAAACAGTCGCAATGTTGATGATGATGTCAATCGTGTGGCGCGAGAGGCTGAAGAAGCCGAACGCAAGCAGAAAGAAGCCCACGATCTCCTTGAGAGCAGGAAGACTCTCTTCCCTGCCTGGACTCAGGAGCGAATGATTAAGGAGGCCATAGATACTCCTAGCATCCTATGGCTCGAGCCGGTGATCTCCTTCGACTGCTATAATTCTGTCGATTCGCAGTTCGACATGCCGTTGACTCGAAAGGCGTTTATCTTCCACGCCTTCTCCAATATTTTTGAAGTCCCTCATCCGAACCCTGAGGTTGATAGGGAGCTGATCGAATTCTATCTGAAGGCTGCTCGTCCTCAGTATCAAACATGGAGCGCCCAGAAGATAGTGAATGTTCGGGTTTTGAAGCCTTATACCGAAGGAAGATTCATCAATGTTCGGTTCAGAGTGATTCGAGGGTCTGCAAGAACTAAACATCTTATATCCTTGGCAGATCTACCGAACCTAAATCCTCATGATTGGATCGTTTTGCATAACATCCTCTTGACGAATGAAGCTGAATATGGTCCGATTATAGACCATCTCAAAAGGATGATAGTTTGTTACATCATGGAGGTAGCCCTAATGGATCAGGAGGTAGCCGCTGTCTTCAAGAAGAAACCGAAGATAGCTCCTGTGGGATCGGACAGTGATCTCAATCAAATGAAAATGGGCAAGATCGACCCGAGACGCAATTCGGTCATGTTCACTAGAGCAGAAGGACAGAAATGTCTCTTTGCTTTAGCTGACAAACATCTTTACACCACTGCTTGTCTAGAGCACGTGTTATCAATCATCCGAAGGTGTAAAGAGAATACAGCGGATGATGTCAAGTACTTCAACGACATGATCCAATGGTACATCAGATTCAGGCGGACGATACTTGCTCTGATCTCTCGTCTGTTTCAGACTATGAAGAAGAAAGTACCTGCTACCGCTGCTGGCCCAAGTAACAAGTGAAGATCTCGCTCCAATTGACGCAAAGGGGGAGATTGTTGGGTTGAAGATTCGCTAATTGATTGCGTCATTGGGCTCGGCTATTAGTCCAATTGTTTTGTATTCCGATTTGGGCTTGTCCAACCGAGAGCCTTTTAGGTTTATTATATATGTATATGCTTGCATGCATATTAGGTTAACGATTCAGAGAAAAACGATCTAGAAGACGATAGCATTACGATAGCATTACAGTTTTCTTTCTTTATCGTTCTTGTAAACCTACTAACCCTCTACAGTTGATGTTCTTGATCGAGCTCTTCTGAGGTTTATTTTATAATCATTCGACACATTTGATTCATTCTTGACTTGTTCTTATTTTCGTGTTCTTGCTGTTTTATATTTACTTACATGTTTAAGATCTAATCGATCTTCAGGATTAAGTTTTTAATCTCATCAACCAATGCCCATAGAAGGTTGGGGTATTGATTTACCAGAAAAATTTGCTTGACCAGTGCGCCAAATCATTTCTGATTCACCAGAAATAAGCAAATAAGTCAAATCAATGAGGGTCACATCGTGTTCCATCATATAGTACTCTCTATCGAATGAGTGAAGAACCAAGTCAACACCCAACTTCTCCGAGACATCGACGCCCAACATTCCCAATCTATCAATATGCAACTTCATATCCAAGACATGAGCGCATACCGACTTTCCATCTTTGTGTCTTTTCGCCAATAGGGCTTGAGCGACCTTGAACTTTTCAAGTCTTCGAACATGTGGGTCAGGGAGAATTATTAGATGAGGTGGAGGAAGTGAAGAATGATTTCCATTTCCACAATCCAATCATGGAACATCATCTTCAAGTGGAAAAGTTTTTCCAACGAATTCAGGAAGACCATAGTTGTCAAATTTTGACATCTACAAAACGGGAGAAAATTCAAGTTAGTTGATTGCGTCCTTAATAAAACACCCAAATGAGATATTAAGGCTAGGACCCAACACAATATTCTACAATATGGAAGAGGGATGTTGTAATCCAAATTGCATAATATTTGAAGGTAGCTAAATGATGATTTACCAATTTCCACCATGAAAAACGAAAATTGAAAATTAAGTTTTAAATGAATTGAAACTCCTAGATCTTTTGAGATTCATTGAACTTTTCAATGGCATGTTTAAATCTCGAGTGTGCCCTTTGTTTGTGACTGGGATGTCGAGGATCACAAACAAGTTGTGGATAACCATGCAAATATACATGGTGCCCCCAATGTTACAGTCACCTAATCGACGTGTCGGTTATCCACACACGCTCAATCGATATGTGACAAACATCAAGTCACCATTTGCCACCTTTTCTTAGAACCCAATTAGTGTGTCGGTTAACCACACACGCTCCACTAACGTCTTATCAAGGGTATAAAGTGCAATTTCATGGAATAGCACCAACTCCACATTTTTCCTAAAGTAACTAAGATTTGGGAATTTAAAAAAGCGTTTAGTTACTTCGTATTCATTATACTTTTAATGGAAGGTTGTGTCTTATGTGACAACCCAAATTTTCCATCCAGTTCAGTCTAACACTTCTTTGAAAGTCAAACTCATTGATGTTATCTTTTAGCACAATTAGAAGTTCATTTGAGCATTCTGAGCCTTGTGCACTTAAGGAATAAGTGTCGGGGTTAATCGGCTAAAGTTTTAGCTCAAAGAAATAACCTTAAACACTCATGCAAGGAGTTCACGGCCAACACATGGGAGTTTACAGCCGTAAACTCCATGTGGGCCGTAAACTCTTGCTTATATGATGAAGAAGTGGTCATTTGTTCATTCCTCCTTTCCATTTGGCCCAAATCCTCTCAAGTATCATCCCGATCTTCGTCCCCGATCTTCAAAACTCGTAAGATTGTCTTAACTAGTTGATATCTTGCATGAACTAGTAATCTTACATGATTTCATCCGTGAAATCATTCCATTTTGTAGATCTTCAAGTTTCACCAAGAACACACACTAGTGTTCTTGGCCCAAACCGACCATTCGAGCTTGTAGATCGTAAGTACTCATGATCCAATTCATTGTACACTATGTTTATCATATTTAGAGCTTAGAAAACATAAGAAATCAAGGGATTTAAGGAGTTTACGACCAAGGCATGTTCTTGGGCCATAAACCCCTTTTAAGGGTGCAAATGACACCCTAACACCTTAGTAAGCCTTAGTTACTGTCATAAAACTTTACACCATTGAACTAAGGACCAAAATTCATGAAATGGTACTCCTTACCATGAGTTTATGGCCGTAAACTCATGGGGGAGTGGTCCCAGGGCCGTGAACACCAAACAAGGTCATTTTAGGACCTTAAACCCACCCAAACACTTGTTTAAAGCTTTGGAGCACTTAACCACTTAAGCCCTTAGAGTTTTAAGCCCCTTTTGGTGACCAATTGAGAGTTTATGGCCAGGAGTAAACTCCCCTGGGCCGTAAACTCCAACAAACATGGTCATTGGACCATAAACTCCCGTTTAGGTTTTGCACTCCTTTGTTGCAACCCGATAGCCTCCTAGCACTTGACCAAAGTGTTTTCCTCGCAATTGGATGTTTATACATGTTTAATTAGTGTTAAAATCATTAATTGTTTATATACATATGTCTTCATATGTAATTAGGATCATTGTGTGTGTTTAAGTCTTCACTTGACACCAAGCACTTGTCCGACACTTCCTTCCGATCCGCTCACTGCAGGTGAGTTCATACCCCCTTGAATTAACCTTTTAAATGTTTATAAATGCTTTATGGGGGGAGGGAATACAGGTTGAATCATGTTTAGTTATTATATCAATCACATGTGATTAATAATTAACATGCAAATGGTTTTACTATATGTTAACTGTTTTACCAATCAGATTTCTTCAAATGTTTATCTTAAATGTTTTAGGTGTTTAAAACACTTTATTAAACTATTTATTAAACAATGTATGTGTAACACCAAGATTTCCAAAAAACAAAATTTTCATTTAATTAATCAATTTAATATTAAAACACTTGTTTAAAATCTTATTCACATTCGAATTACAAAACGTAGTTTCATTTTCATTATAATAGAAGACCAGGATCCTCCAAAACACAACTCTTTCTTCGGTGTGTACAATCGAACCGTTGCCATCCCGCGTTACTGTAAGAACCTGAAACAACATAACATAAACAACGTAAGCACGAAGCTTAGTGAGTTCCCCAATATACCTTACGCACATACGCCTTCCGGCCCGGACCTTTCGGTCCACATAACATTGCCTTCCGGCCCGTAATAGTATCGCCTTCCGGCCCATAATATATATCGCCTTCCGGCCCGTATTAGATTGCCTTCCGGCCCATAAGATAATTGCCTTCCGGCCCATACACATATATAACACATAATACAAATACTCTAACACATAAAGCACATATATCATATATCATACCTGACCTTTCTGTCACATAATACCTTGCCTTCCGGCCCGTATATAAGCATGTATATCACGCGTAGCAGCTAACTTTCCATTTATAGCATGTAAACATAACACATAACATACTTGACCTTCCGGTCACACAATCAAACCCTTCCGGGTGAGGTATAGTGAGAAGACTCACCTCGCGGACACTGGAAGATAGCAACTCCTAAAATCCCTTGCACTTGATCCTCCGAGCTACAAGCTCCCTGTAACATCATATATCCCTTATTAATACTTCTATCTTCCACGTTAACTGACCCTAAGAAATCACACCAGTCAACTCTGGTCAACAGTCCATTGTCAGCTCGACTGGACTCGGCGAGTTCCCTGGCGACTCGGCGAGTCTGGTCGTCCTTCAATCCTCTAAGATTCCCCTTCTACTCGTCGAGTATCCTCTTTGACTCGACGAGTCACTCCTGGAAGAATCGCGGGGCCACCCCGACTCCACTCGCCGAGTCTGAAGAACAACTCGGCGAGTCCCAATGAATCTTCAAGCTACTCGCCGAGTCTGATCATCCGACTCGGCGAGTCCACGCCATGCAGTCGATCAAACTGCTTCCTGAGATACATATTTTCCCGAATATACAAACATAGGACCTTCTGGACCTCTAAGGGGTACTAATACAGGGTTATAAACGTTGGATAACAACACAACAATCCATCTAATCCCAAATGGGTTTCATAAACCCTAAATTCGTGTACACATCAAAATAACAGGAATGATACGAAACATAACCTGAAAACGTACTCTCTGTGTCCCCAAACCTCAGAACTCGACCCCCTTGCTCTTCCTTTGGCCAAAATCCTTCCTCTTCTTGCACCACAATTCCTTCAAAGTCAATAATGGCCTTCAAGTTTGCTCTAGATGCCACAGTCGTTTAGGGTTCTCCACAATCGGCCAAAAGACGTGAAATGACGACATAACAACCCTTATATACGACCCAATACGAAACGGCTAGGGTTTCCGCTGAACAGCGTCGACTCGCCGAGTCCATACCTGGACTCGTCGAGTCCAGTCGCGAACCCGCGACCAAATCTGCGACCCTACTCGGCGAGTCTGGCTCCAACTCGCCGAGTCTCCCCTTTAAAACACCCCAAAATGCAATTTAACAATACTTGAGATTTTGGGCTGTTACAATTCTCCCCCACTAGAATTAGACTTCGCCCTCGAAGTCTCACTCTGAAAATAGTTCTGGATGCTGCTCCCGCATCACACGTTTCGGCTTCCCTAAACACTTCCGATATCTTCCGAGGTCGCTACTGAACCAATACCAGAGGTACCTCCTTGTTCCTCAGAACCTTGATCTTCCGATCTCCGACGGCCACTGGCCTCTCGACGTAACACAGGCTCGCATCCACCTAATCGTTCTCTAGTAGAACCACTGCTGACTCATCCGCTATACACCTCTTCAACTGCGACACATACCAGTGTCATGGATCCGTCCCAATTCCGTTGACAGCTCCAAACGATAGGCCACCCTTCCTACCTTCGCACCTTCACGAAAAGACCCAACATACCGGGGCCCCCCATTTACCCCTCTTCCTAAATCGAAGCACCCCGTCAGAAATACGAAGTCGCTGACCTGAATCACATACTCGTAACGGCGTCTGCCTGCATAACTTTCCTGTTAACTCTAGACGATCACTAACTCTCTTTAACCTGCTGAGTCTGCTTTGTCAACTAAATACGAACTCTGAACTGCTCATCACTCTTTGTAATCGGAAATTACCCAAGATGCACTCTGCTCCAAATCTCAACGATCACTCAGCCCATAAGGGTTAGGAAACCCTGAACCACCGGATCCCCGATCCAAAGCCCACTTTGCCCATTCCGGACCGACTGAGAGATCCGTTCTCCCTCTCAGATCAACTCTCACAAGATCCCTCTTGCCATCACATACACATACTGAACTAGTCCCAACACTCGCAGGTTGAAAAACCCGATTCACTGATGATATCCTCGAACATCTCCCAAGACGAGCCACTAATATCCGTCCTATACCCTGATCAGAATCACACTGAGAATTCAAGATTCTCTATTCCCTTGCATCCTTTCTGAGTCTCGCCAGTCATCCCAACCCGGATGGGTTCCTACTTCACTGCCGCAAACACGATGCTCGAACCATACTTGAAATACTCTACCCATAACTCTGCTCTGCAGTTTTCACTTTCGTGGACTTGCACCCCCTTCGGAGTTACATACCCTCCTCTTTTCCTTTTCCACGGAACTCTCTTGAACATAATGCCACTCCAACCGGTGCCACGGTGCTCGCCCCAAGCGACACCACCCTTTTTGCGTAACTGCTATTCACATACTCTGGTTCTCATTGCAGGGGCTCTCAATCCCATGCACCCTCTCCACTCATCAAAATCACTGCCTCCGCTAAACAAGATCAATAACCCGGGGCCAGACCTTCCAATGCAATCACACTGCAACATACGCGATCCGCAAATCTCAAACTAATCCAGCAATACCAACAGAGTCTCCAGTATGACTGGACCGACTCTCATAACACATACTAGCCACTCGAGGCTATATCTCTGTGGGTCCGTACACCCAACTCTGCGAACCCTCAGGTTCTAACTCTGGGAACCTTTCGGTTGCAGCTCTAGAAACATGCACAACATAATCCCGTGGGATTAATGCAGTACAACCATCACGTACCTCAACGTACCAATACTCTGATCGCAAAATTCCGATTACTTACTCAAGCTTGATCCCGACCTCCTCTCAGGCCTCCACAATCAAATGCCCTAGGTCTGTATCTCGCCCCGCATACTCAACACTCGCTCTCGTCGGCCTATACTTTGCGCTGACAAACACTGCTGAATCCCAACAGCTAAGCACCCTTACATACTCATCGATCTCCCGGAGAATTTTACAATTCTCCCCCACTAAAGCACTGACTATCTGCCACCGATCGTCATTAACGACCTTTCAGAACCATCCTGCACAAAGAGAACATTTACCCGCTGACTGCTTCCCACAAGCGTAAGCAACCCTCAGCAAAACACATCTCCTCCCTGATCAATCCGCTCAAAAGAATCCGATCTTTCAATTATCCACTCCACAACTGCAGATGCTACCCGTCATTCAACCCAGTGCCGCATCTCCACTATCAACCCTCACGAACGATGACCAACGGAATTCCCAAGCAATAACCCATAACCAAACCCACAACCTGCCAAAGGTTGAATATCGCATCGAAAACCGCACAAGGCTACCGGTACCAAAACACCAAACTATAATCATACTAAACCATCAGGGAACAACGAATGCCAAGCGAAAACCTGAAGCACCAATCCATAACCATGCCAAACCCGCGAAACAACGAATACCGCATCGAAATCCACACCAGACACCAGCACAAACAATACGCCACAATCAACGCAAGCTACTCAAGACATCAAGAGAGCATCATACCCGCAGCTGCCTCCGGCACTGCTCCGTCTCCCTCTGCCGCAAGCCGATAAGCACGACCTTGAGCCCTTGGGCTCTGCTCCATCCTGTCCTCCTCCTGAACTCCTCAAGGTGGCCGATGCTAGAGCCTGCACCGGTCCTGCAGGAAACTGTGGACGGTTGACCCTCAAATGTCCAACCTGCCGACACTGATAACAAATCCTGAAATCCCGAATTGGCACTGACTGCCGACAATCCCGTGCACCATGCCCCTCCTTTCCGCACTTGCGGCATGCACCACTGGGCCAACAAGCTCCGGTGCCATCTCTCTCACACTTCCCACAAGTGTGACCGCTCCGATCCCCCATTCTAACGTCTACGGTCATGGACCGTTTCGGCGCCGACTGCGTCTGCATCGGGGCCTGCCTCATCTCACGCAACTGCAACTCAACCTCTAACTCACGCCACATGGCGGCCTCCTGCGATACCAACACGGTCTCGCGCCTCTGCGCAGACACGAACTGTCTGATACCCCCCCCTTGAGCATACTCGGATATCGGGACATCTGAGCCTGCTCCGAAGCGAACTCAGGGCAAAACATCGCCCTTTCAATAAACATCCCGGTGCTCTCAGTCACCGACTCCAAATCCTGCTTCAGCTTAAGGAACTTCCGAGCCAATTTCTCCTTTTCATCCCGCGGAACATAGCGAGTACTAAACATCCCTCTGAATTGATCCCATGAAACCGCAGCCCTCTGCGCATCGGAAAAATGACCTCGTGGTCAATCTCCACCAATCCTTCGTCCCGAGCCTCAACAGGTTCAGAGCACACCCCACCCTCTGATCAGCAGGGCATAAACTCGTGGAGAAACACCCCTCCATGTCTGATAACCATCTCATAGCAACAATCGAGTCTTGAACTCCATCGAATGTGGGAGGCTTCGCATAATAGAAGTCCCGATACTGAAAACCCCGACTAGCCCCTTTCTTTGCCGTTGCTACAGCCGCTGTAACCGCCACGGCAGCCGTCTCTGCGAAAGCCGCATATCGCTCATCAAACTACTTCAATCATAGTGGTCCTGATCGACCCAAACAATTCTGGCGACTCAGCCCGCAACAATGCAGCAACCTCATCACGCCGGATCTCGCGAATCCTCGCATCCCGCTCGCTCGTGCTCGTCTGATCGATAACCGGATAACAAGATAGCCACAAGCATCATCCACTACGAACCCTGGTACTCATCCCATGACATCCTTCCTCAACATGCTTCAGTGTATGGTACCTGAACCATAGCACCACTCCTCAATCTGCTCCAATATATAGCACTCGGACCACAACATCCATCTCAATCTGTTCCGATGTATGATGCCCGGACCATAACATCACTCTGTATCCGCTCCGATGTATGGTATCCGAACCATAACATCACCCCTCAATCGGTTCCTTAGGACCTTCAGGATGCCCCCTGTATCAAGTATGGGTCCTCTGCTTTCAGTAGTACGGGCCCATACTACCTGCCACATCTACCCATACTTTCCACACGGACCATCCCAGAGTTCCTAAGTAGCTGATAAACCTGCTCTTTCACCCATCTCATCGCGCGTGCTCGCTTTCCAGCGAAATCTTCTACTCTACCCGCGCACTCACCTGGCTAGGTTTACTCCCTAGTCCCTTCCGCTGTCCTCCCACTTCTTTGCTATCAGCTGCTGAAGAGTTCCTAATGATGCCAGCCCTCTACCTCCTGAGTATCGTTATACTCACTTGGTAGCTGACTCCCATCATCGATAACTCCACAAAGCACAAAGCAAGCAGCATTCGAGCATTGAAGCATACATAGGACTCCCCATCTGTGGTAGCTCCACCTTCTCGGCTCATCCTCGGAAGTACCTCTGTACCCCGTAGCTTTACCCCTTGTGCGTTCTAACTAGATACTCCCACTCATCACATACACACAAAAGCATAACGCACACATAACAGCAAACCCTAGACTAAGGCATCACAAATCAGGCCACTCTAGTCCTAAGATGCGAAATACCTAGCCTGTCTCTAGCATGCAATAATGTCTCATAAAGTGCATAATAGATATTTCATAATACAAAAGTAAGGGTATTTTGGGAAATCACCGTTTGGCTCTGGCTGATTGTACACACTGCTCTTTCTTGCTTCCTCTTTGAACTCTTATTCACTTTTAGAAAACTATTTATTTGAAAACCTTTTCTTAATTCCTCAGTTTGAGTCCAGACTCACCCGTAGGCGCGTCCGAATCCCTCAAACCAAGGCTCTGATACCAATTTGTAACACCAAGATTTCCAAAAAACAAAATTTTCATTTAATTAATCAATTTAATATTAAAACACTTGTTTAAAATCTTATTCACATTCGAATTACAAAACGTAGTTTCATTTTCATTATAATAGAAGACCAGGATCCTCCAAAACACAACTCTTTCTTCGGTGTGTACAATCGAACCGTTGCCATCCCGCGTTACTGTAAGAACCTGAAACAACATAACATAAACAACGTAAGCACGAAGCTTAGTGAGTTCCCCAATATACCTTACGCACATACGCCTTCCGGCCCGGACCTTTCGGTCCACATAACATTGCCTTCCGGCCCGTAATAGTATCGCCTTCCGGCCCATAATATATATCGCCTTCCGGCCCGTATTAGATTGCCTTCCGGCCCATAAGATAATTGCCTTCCGGCCCATACACATATATAACACATAATACAAATACTCTAACACATAAAGCACATATATCATATATCATACCTGACCTTTCTGTCACATAATACCTTGCCTTCCGGCCCGTATATAAGCATGTATATCACGCGTAGCAGCTAACTTTCCATTTATAGCATGTAAACATAACACATAACATACTTGACCTTCCGGTCACACAATCAAACCCTTCCGGGTGAGGTATAGTGAGAAGACTCACCTCGCGGACACTGGAAGATAGCAACTCCTAAAATCCCTTGCACTTGATCCTCCGAGCTACAAGCTCCCTGTAACATCATATATCCCTTATTAATACTTCTATCTTCCACGTTAACTGACCCTAAGAAATCACACCAGTCAACTCTGGTCAACAGTCCATTGTCAGCTCGACTGGACTCGGCGAGTTCCCTGGCGACTCGGCGAGTCTGGTCGTCCTTCAATCCTCTAAGATTCCCCTTCTACTCGTCGAGTATCCTCTTTGACTCGACGAGTCACTCCTGGAAGAATCGCGGGGCCACCCCGACTCCACTCGCCGAGTCTGAAGAACAACTCGGCGAGTCCCAGTGAATCTTCAAGCTACTCGCCGAGTCTGATCATCCGACTCGGCGAGTCCACGCCATGCAGTCGATCAAACTGCTTCCTGAGATACATATTTTCCCGAATATACAAACATAGGACCTTCTGGACCTCTAAGGGGTACTAATACAGGGTTATAAACGTTGGATAACAACACAACAATCCATCTAATCCCAAATGGGTTTCATAAACCCTAAATTCGTGTACACATCAAAATAACAGGAATGATCCGAAACATAACCTGAAAACGTACTCTCTGTGTCCCCAAACCTCAGAACTCGACCCCCTTGCTCTTCCTTTGGCCAAAATCCTTCCTCTTCTTGCACCACAATTCCTTCAAAGTCAATAATGGCCTTCAAGTTTGCTCTAGATGCCACAGTCGTTTAGGGTTCTCCACAATCGGCCAAAAGACGTGAAATGACGACATAACAACCCTTATATACGACCCAATACGAAACGGCTAGGGTTTCCGCTGAACAGCGTCGACTCGCCGAGTCCATACCTGGACTCGTCGAGTCCAGTCGCGAACCCGCGACCAAATCTGCGACCCTACTCGGCGAGTCTGGCTCCAACTCGCCGAGTCTCCCCTTTAAAACACCCCAAAATGCAATTTAACAATACTTGAGATTTTGGGCTGTTACAGTATGTTCATTTCAAACCCTGTTACATTTGTGTTTCAAAAAAAGGTTCCTTTATACGTAAACTGTTTTTATCAAAAAAATACTTTCAAACCGTTTTATAAACTGACATCAAGTCGATATTTTCTTAGGTATTAATATTTTTCAAAGGTTTTATAACACTCCTGATATGCTTTTATATTGTCAAATGCATGCCCATATATGTATAGTTATATAAGTAATGTTTAAAGAACTTAGGAAGGTTAACTCACTCTATTCCCTTTTCCTCGTTGGGATGTGGCTATGGGGTATAATTTATCCGTCTGAATGTTGTCTAAATATTAGCTATATATCATGTATACATATGTAGACATAAAAGTTTTCCTCAGTCAATTCAGTACCTTTGGGTAGCAAAGGCATACTTCAGGTTATACACGTACATGGTTAGTAACTATTATAGGTATAGTTAGGAGATACTACTTACCATTCCAAGTACAAGGAATCACACAAGAGTCAGTTCATTCATGAGTCTATACTAGTACATTACATGTTACATGAGTATGTTTACATAGATACATTTACATGAGTACGTTTACATAGATACGTTTACATGAGTACGTTTACATGAGTACGTTTACATAGATACGCTTACATAGGTACGTTTACATAGATACACTTACATGAGTACGTTTACATAGATACTCTTACATGGATAATTTTACATAGATAATATATGATGAGTTACTATTACATATTATATGTATAGATACTGTTATATAATTCTCCTTCTTATCTTTATTTTGTGATACAATCACATAATCGACGAGATAGATTGGACTTGATATCCTAGTACTAAAGGATACTTTGTGGGACTAACCATTCCTATCACCGCTGTTAGCAACAGAGGTAAATGCACATCTACGGATGTCTACGGTTGATATCATTATAGGTATACTTTAAGGGACTAACTATTCCTACACCCAGCTGTTAGCTACAGAGGTAAATGTACATCTACGGATGTCTTCAGTTAACACTGTTAGCTATCCTAGTACAAAAGGATAATACTTAAGTTATTTATATTATTATTACCTTTACCTTGTGAGTCATTCACATAACCGATGAGGTGAATCATATTTGTGTATCCTAGTTCCAAAGGATACAATTTCTTATATTAATAATAATAGTCGTACAGTTAGGTCTTGGTAGAAGGCTACTTTCAAAACAGTCGGGTCTTGGTAGAAGGCTACTTTCAAAATAGTCGGGTCTTGGTAGAAGGCTACTTTCAAAACAGTTAGGTCTTGGTAGAAGATTTCATCTATACTAATAGGAATCATAGGGATTTCTAGGGTTTTATCACACGCTTTCACTTACTTACAAACATTTCCACACTTATACAAACTTTCTTTCAGAACAATGTCAAGTCTTTCATTACAAGTTTTACAAATCAAAGACACATTAATACTTATGAATTCACCAGCTTTTTGGCTGATACTTGCTTTCAAAAGAACTTGTATTCTCAGGTCACAAATAGACAGGTACGACGACCAGGTTTTGTGAAGACGGAGCAGTCCAGACTCGTCTTATATTCTGATTATTCGTTTTATTGTTGTATATTATGAAAGAACACACTTGTAATTAAAATTATATGATTAATGCAATGGATGATGTTGTTGCTTGATTACTACTTTACATTGTTGTGATACATTACATGACGTCCTCCGCCTCAGAACGTTTCCGCCGTTCTCGGTTTTGGGGTGTGACATCTTATCCTACCCGTTCGTCTAACGACCCTCCACTAGTCAAGAGTGCGGTGGGTAAGAGTGGAGACCCAATGGCGGTCATTTTACAGGCCACTTTCTTAAACACCCCTTATATACCAGCTTCGTGAATGAGGCCTACTAACGGTAAGACTGACATTTTACTTATACATATATAATATTAGACTTTTAATTTTATATATAGTATAAGGTTGTATTTTACACTTTTAAAATATTATGTGGTCTAATTTAATAAATTATACCTTTTAATTAAATTAAATATAAACCATGTCATTACGAATTTATTAATTCTCTTTTAATTATACACTTAATTAATTTAATAAAACCATAAGGGTGTAATTTGAAATTTTCAAAAAATTGGGGTTTTAGAATTTAACATTTTAAATTAATCCTTTAATCAACATTTAAATTCCAAAACTTGAGGGCAAGTTTTGAAACTTTTCAAAACATTTAGGTTTAACTATTTAAATTTCAAAAACTAAAACTATTAAATTCAAATTTAAACTATAAAACTTAAGGGTGTAATTTAAAATTTTTTCTAAATTACTAGGTTAAATATTTGAATCAAAATAATCATATATTATCCAAATCTAACCAAATCCATCAATTTTGATAAGGATAATCATACCAAACTTAAAAATCGATTTTAAGAAATAAAAACGAGTTTTGGTAATTATCCTCATAAAAAACAGGCCAGAAAATTGAAAATCCTGGCAACAGAATTGGCAACTCATCGAGTTGGGCTCTGAACTCGTCGAGTTCACCAAACTCGTTGAGCTCATGCTCCAGACAGCAAAAATTTTCGATTTCCTGATATTTGACAGTTCATTATTAAATCAATTCACTAAAAAACAACCTAGACTCTGATACCACTGATGGGTTTTGTGACATCCCCATTTTCCACGGCCAGAAAAGACCGATTTTGTTTATGCTTTGTTAAAAATCAGATTACTTCTTTTCATAAAAATGTTGCGGAATTTGTTCTCAGAAAACACGATAAATACGTTATCAAAACACTTTCGAAGAAATATATTTTATTCATTTTAAAACGTTTGGGATGTCATTGTCAATACATAAACATAAGCATAAACATAACTTACATACATTTACACTAGTGATCTATATCTCCTTAATCTGTTAGTGTAATCTCACTTCATATCGACACCTGTGATATAAATAAACTGAGTGGGTCAGGTTGGGAAACCTGGTGAGTACATAGGGATTTCAATCCCACAATGTTATATCATATATATAATTTAGAACTCAAAAAACATACAATTTCACCATATATGTGTAAGAAACTCTTATCCCACCCCATCGATCCTCACAACAAGACTATCCACACTCTCAAACCTAAGATTAACCATTTTACCTAATCCATACTCTCGGACTAGGGACAAATGACTAATCCATACTTTCGGATTAATGACGAATGATTATGCCTAATCCATACTCTCGGACTAGGGACAAATGACTAATCCATACTCTCGGATTAATGACGAATGATTATGCCTAATCCATACTCTCGGACTAGGGACGAACGACTAATCCATACTCTCGGATTAATGACGAATGATTATACCTAATCCATACTCTCGGACTAGGGACGAATGATTAATCCGTACTCTCGGATTAATGATGAATGATTATGCCTAATCCATACTCTCGGACTAGGGACGAATGACTATGTATTAATCCATACTCCCGGACTAAGGACAACTGACTATGTCTTAATCCATGCCTTCGGATTAATGATAGTTGACTATGTCCAATCCATACTCTCGGACTAGGGACAATGACTATGTCTAATCCATGCTCTCGGATAAATGACATATACTAAAGTTCTATTCTCTGAGTATAACTCACTTGTACTCGTAAGAAAATACTACCCAATATTCCTCATAATTAATTTAGGTATACTCTTTATCCTAAATTATCATATATAATCAGGTATGTTCATTAACACGTATTTCAGGGAACATCAATTAACTCACACATAAACATATAATTAATACTTCAATCAATATTTGTATTAAAATCATGTTCATGAAAGAGACTGTGCACTCACCTGGTAAGGTGGTGATTCGGCACTCGGACAACACTTCATTACTCTTAAAATAATTATCCCTTGACGAAACCTAGTATCATTACCACTAGAGTTTAGTCTAACGTTAACTGCGACTAATTAATAGTCTAGCTATTATTACTATTATATAAGCGTTAAATAACACTCAATATAACTCATAATAATAGCCCAAATAATTATTTTAAGGTCCTAATAATGTTACTATAATTAATTAGAAGCTATATTAAAAATAGCGTAGGCGTAGCTCACTTACATCGGGTTTTTTACAAAAACCGGGCTTCGCTGGAGCAGTGTTCCCGAGCCGAAAGGCTCTTTTATCGGGACTCCGGGAGCCTCGGGGCTTCCTTCGGGTGCTAGGGGGTTTACCTAGGCTTTTAGGGGGGTTAGGGAGCTTAGAGAGAGAGTATAGAGAAAGAAAGAAGAGGGTTGAGGGGGTAAGGAAATGAGGGAACCCGACACCTCTATTTATAGGGGTGCTGACTGATGGACTCACCGAGTAGGAGGACCTACTCACCGAGTTGGGGCATGTGGCAGCCTTTTAGTGGTGCCACGTGTCCAATTTTGGTGGTGCCACGTCACCCCCTATCGCGTATCAGCCTTCAAACTTAGAAAAATCATAACTCTCACATACGAGCTCCGTTTTCGGTGTTCTTTATATCCATGCGTAGGTAAAAACAAGATATACAACTTTCATTTAGACTCTGTCGGCTAATTCTTGGCCGACCTCAAATTTAACAGTACGAGGAGTTTAGACTGCTAAATGACCGCGAAGAATTCGTAACTCCTTCATACGGAATCCGTTTTCATCTATCTTTTTACCGTTGAGTTCCTATTAATGAGATTTTCAACTCTCATTTAGGTCGAGTAAGCCAAAAACCACTCGAACTAAAAATCAAGTTTCGGGTCGTGCACTGTTAAGCCGAATCTTAGAAAATTCATAATTTCCTCATACGAAGTCAGATTTGGTCGTTCTTTTTATGGACGCTCTCGGTTTAACGTATTCTACTAATTTCGTTTAGATTGGTAAGGCTAAATCTCTCTCTATCGTAAGTTCACTATTTACGCTTCCCGGTGCCGTGGCTGTTCCGTCGCGAAACTTCGACGGGTCATAACTTCTTCGTTATAACTCGGATTTCGATGCTCTTTATATGTACGGAAACCTTGTGACGTATTCTACAACTTGGTTAATATTATTTATTCTAAATAATCTTTTGTCGAAAAGTCATTTTCGACCCCTATTACCACTAAATTGACTAGCCCGGATCTACGGGCGTTACAATTATCTCCCCCTTAGGATGATTATGTCCCGGAATCATCAACGAAACAGGGCTCGCATGATGACTTCATACGCTATCTGTTTATCCTAAGTAATTACCGTAACTTTGATGTTTCTTCAAACGAGTATCTAACTCTAAGACTCCTGACCACAGGCGGTGCCCGATCTTGGACCCGCTCTCTATCTCACGTTAGACTTTCAGTCATGATCTCGATCTTTACTGGATACGAATTTAAGATAAGTTCTTTTATTACTATCATGGATCGATGTGTCATATTCTAATGACCTATCATCGTATGTTGCAACACTTAGACTTAGGTCTTTTAGAGTCTTCCAGAACAGGCTATACCTTCCTTCATGTTCTAATCACATCTTAAAAGGTAGCCTTTCTAGCTACAAGCAACTATCGCGATACCTCTACTGATCGCTTTGATTTGTCTTTTACTTCAAGCTTTTATCTTAAGTCAGATGCTACATCGGACTTGGTTCTCTAAACTATTTAACATACTTATCGTAGTTGGACTCAATTTGATATGAACACTAGGGTCGGAATAACAACAATCTTCTTAGTCATTACCGAAACGATGGTAACGACATGCTTGAATAAAATAAAATCATTTACTAGATTCTTGGTAACCTTGTGACTTTCCCTGATCCAAGCGTGAGTCCTGTGCTTCCGGTATTATATGCATCTACTACCTTTCACACCTACTCATACTTGTCCCGAGTATTGTCTCACAGTACCCAAGTCCTAAAATCATGAAACAATTTAACGCATACGAGTGTGTCCAAATATTCATAAAAATTGCCCTAGACTCTACTAGGACTTCTTCCATGCATATCTTCAATCGTCAATTCTGCTTCAATTCGGTTGGTGATGGACATTCCAGATGATAGGAAAACTTTACGAATTACATCAATCGTTCTATCATCCCGCCAATCAAATGTGTACATTCAGATGTACCCTACTTCTATAGACGTACTGCTATTTTATCAGACGTATTCTAAAGGCAAGATACCTCTCTTATTATATCTTCTGATAGGTATTATTCAGTATCGTAAGTCGTCTCTTTTCCTCTATTTTCTCAGTTTATCATGGTTCGCATCACTTCCTGAACTTCTGCCTTTGTGATAGGTTCGGGTGCAGGCGCAACGACCGATGTATGACCCATCACATTCTTAGGCTCAGGTTGTCATCTTCCTCTTGTTTTGTACACCCAAGCAGACGTTCGGTGTACCGAGATGAGAATTTAAGATAGGAAAGATCTTATTTATGATAGACGTATAAATCTCCTTATTACTCTGAAACGTTACATGCTAGTTCTAATATCGTAATCATACGCTTAAAATCCTAAACACATAAGGTTTCCAGATCCGGTCAACAACATACCATAGATCTGATCAAACTATAGCATAAATCATAACAAATCATTTAGCACGTAAAAGCAATTTAGGCATCATTCCTAAAATAAGCTAGTGCTTATGTCTATTCGAGTGTATTACCTAAATCTATCAGACACACTCCTCACAATCATTGCTTATCATTCTAATTTTAAGTCTAGAAATAAATCCATATCCGTAGTTCGCTTAAACTAATGCTCTGATACCAAAAGTGACATCCCCATTTTCCACGGCCAAAAAAGACCGATTTTGTTTATGCTTTGTTAAAAATCAGAGTACTTCTTTTCATAAAAATGCTGCGGAATTTGTTCCCAGAAAACACGATAAATACGTTATCAAAACATTTTCGAAGAAACGTATTTTATTCATTTTAAAACGTTTGGGATGTTATTGTCAATATAGAAACATAAGTATAAACAGAACTTACATTCATTTACACTAGTGATCTATATCTCCTTAATCTCTCAGTGTAATGCCACTTCATATCGACACCTGTGATATAAAAAAAATGAGTGGGTCAGGTTGGGAAACCTGGTGAGTACATAGAGATTTCAATCCTACAATGTTATATCATATATATAATTTAGAACTCAAAAAACATACAATTTCACCATATATGTGTAAGCAACTCTTATCCCACCCCGTCGATCCTCACAACGAGACTATCCATACTCTCAAACCTAAGATTAAACGTTTTACCTAATCCATACTCTCGGACTAGGGACGAATGACTAATCCATACTTTCGGATTAATGACGAATGATTATGCCTAATCCATACTCTCGGACTAGGGACGAATGACTAATCCATACTCTCGGATTAATGACGAATGATTATGCCTAATCCATACTCTCGGACTAGGAACGAATGACTAATCCATACACTCGGATTAATGACGATTGATTATGCCTAATCCATACTCTCGGACTAGGGTCAAATGACTAATCCATACTCTCGGATTAATAACGAATGATTATGCCTAATCCATACTCTCGGACTAGGGACGAATGACTATGTATTAATCCATACTCTCGGACTAAGGACAACTTACTATGTTTTAATCCATGCCTCCAGATTAATGATAGTTGACTATGTCCAATCCATACTCTCGGACTAGGGACAATGACTATGTCTAATCCATGCTTTCGGATAAATGACATATACTAAAGTTCTATTCTCTGAGTATAACTCACTTGTACTCGTAAGAAAATACTACCCAATATTCCTCATAATTAATTTAGGTATACTCTTTATCCTAAATTATCATATATATAATCAGGTATGTTCTTTAACACGTATTTCAGGGAACATCAATTAACTCACACATAAACATATAATTAATACTTCAATAATTACTTGTATAAAATTATCATGTTAAAGAAAGGGACTATGCACTCACCTGGTAAGGTGGTCATTCGGCACTCGGACTGCACTTCGTTAGTCTTAAAATAATTATCCCTTGACGAAACCTAGTATCATTACCACTAGAGTTTAGTCTAACGTTCACCACGACTAATTAATAGTCTATCTATTATTACTATTATATAAGCGTTAAATAACACTCAATATAACTCATAATAATAGCCCAAATAATTATTTTAAGGTCCTAATAATGTTACTATAATTAATTAGATCCTATATTCAAAATAGTGTAGGCGTAGCTCACTTACGGCGGGTTTTTCGCAAAAACCGGGCTTCGCTGGAGCAGTGTTCCCGAGCCGAAAGGCTCTTTTATCGGGACTCCGGGAGCCTCGGGGCTTCCTTCGGGTGCTAGGGGGTTTACCTAGGCTTTTAGGGGGGTTAGGGAGCTTAGAGAGAGAGTATAGAGAAAGAAAGAAGAGGGTTGAGGGGTAAGGAAATGAGGGAACCCGGCACCTCTATTTATAGGGGTGCTGACTGATGGACTCGCCAAGTAAGAGGACCTACTCACCGAGTTGGGGCATGTGGCAGCCTTCTAGTGGTGCCACGTGTCCAATTCTGGTGGTGCCACGTCACCTCCTATCGCGTATCAGCCTTCAAGATCTACAACTTTTATTTGGACTACGTTGGCTAATTCTCGACCGATCTCAAATTTAATAATAGGAGGAGTTTAGACTGCTAAATGATCGCGAAGAATCCGTAACTCCTTCATACGGAATCCGTTTTCGTCTATCTTTTTACCGTTGAGTTCCTATTAATGAGATCTTCAACTCTCATTTAGGTCGCGTAAGCCAAAAACCGCTCGAACTAAAAATCAAGTTTCGGCCCGTGCACTATTAAGCCAAATCTTAGAAAATTCATAACTTCCTCATACGAAGTCAGATTTGGGCGTTCTTTTTATGGACGCTTTTGGTTATCGTATTCTATGACTTTCGTTTAGATTGCTAAGGCTAAATGTCACTCTATCGTAACTTTCACTATTTACGTTTTTCGGTGCCGTGTCGGTTCCGTCGCGAAACTTCGACGGGTCATAACTTCTTCGTTATAACTCGGATTTCGACGCTCTTTATATGTACGGAAACCTTGTGACATATTCTACAACTTGGTTAATATTATGTATTCTGAATAATATTTTTTCGAAAAATCATTTTCGACCCCTATTACCACTAAATTGACTAGCCCGGATCTACGGACGTTACAATTATCTCCCCTTAGGATGATTATGTCCCGGAATCATCAATGAAACAGGGCTCGCATGATGAATTCATACGCTATCTCTTCGTCCTAAGTAATTACCGTAACTTTGATGTTTCTTCGAACGAGTATCTAACTCTAAGACTTCCAGACCACAGGCGGTGCCCGATCTTGGACCCGCTCTCTATCTCACGTTAGACTTTCAGTCATGATCTGGATGTCACGATCTCGATCTTTACTGGATACGAACTTAAGATAAGTTCTTTTATTATTATCATGCATCGATGTGTCATATTCTAATGACCTATCATCGTATGTTGCAACACTTAGACTTAGGTCTTTTAGATTCTTCCAGAACAGGCTATACCTTCCTTCATGTTCTAATCACATCTTAAAATGTATCCTTTCTAGCTCCAAGCAACTATCGCAATACCTCTACTGATCGCTTTGATTTGTCTTTTACTTCAAGCTTTTAGCTTAAGTCAGATGCTACATTGGACTTGGTTATCTGAACTATTTAACATACTTATCGTAGTCGGACTCAATTTGATATGACCACTAGGGTCGGAATAACAACAATCTTCTTAGTCATTACCGAAACGATGGTAACGACATGCTTGAATAAAACGAAATCATTTACTAGCTTCTTGGTAACCTTGTGACTTTCCCTGATCCAAGCGTGAGTCCTGTGCTTCCAGTAGTATATGCATCTACTACCTTTCACACCTACTCATACTTGTCCCAAGTATTATCTCACGACCGATGTATGACCCATCACCTTCTTAGGCTCAGGTTGTCATCTTCCTCTTGTTTTGTACACCCAAGCAGACGTTCGGTGTACCGAGACGAGAATTTAAGATAGGAAAGATCTTATTTATTATAGACGTATAAATCTCCTTATTACTCTGAAATGTTACATGCTAGTTCTAATATCGTAATCATACGCTTAAAATCCTAAACACATAAGGTTTCCAGATCCGGTCAGCAACAGACCATAGATCTGATCAAACTATAGCATAAATCATAACAAATCATTTAGCACGTAAAAGCAATTTAGGCATCATTCCTAAAATAAGCTAGTGCTTGTGTCTATTCGAGTGTATTACCTAAATCTATCAGACACACTCCTAGCAATCATTGCTTATCATTCTAAGTTTAAGTCTAGAAATAAATCCATATTCCTAGTTCGCTTAAACTAATGGTCTAAAACCAACTATGGCATCCCCATTTTCCACGGCCAGAAAAAACCAATTTTGTTTATGCTTTGTTAAAAATCAGAGTACTTCTTTTCATAAAAATGCTGCGGAATTTGTTCCCAGAAAATACGATAAATACGTTATCAAAACATTTTTGAAGAAACGTATTATATTCATTTTAAAACGTTTGGGATGTCATTGTCAACACAGAAACATAAGCATAAACAGAACTTACATTCATTTACACTAGTGATCTATATCTCCTTAATCTCTCAGTGTAATGTCACTTCATATCGACACCTGTGATATAAATAAACTGAGTGGGTATGGTTGGGAAACCTGGTGAGTACATAGGGATTTCAATCCCACAATATTATATCATATATATAATTTAAAACTCAAAAAACATACAATTTCACCATATATGTGTAAGCAACTCTTATCCCACCCCGTCGATCCTCACAACGAGACTATCCATACTCTCAAACCTAAGATTAACCGTTTTACCTAATCCATACTCTTGGACTAGGGACGAATGACTAATCCATACTTTCGGATTAATGACGAATGATTATGCCTAATCCATACTCTCGGACTAGGGACGAATGACTAATCCATACTCTCAGATTAATGACGAATGATTATGCCTAATCCATACTCTCGGACTAGGAACGAATGACTAATCCATACACTCGGATTAATGACGAATGATTATGCCTAATCCATACTCTCGGACTAGGGACGAATGACTAATCCATACTCTTGGATTAATGACGAATGATTACGCCTAATCCGTACTCTCGGACTAGAGACGAATGACTATGTATTAATCCGTACTCCCGGACTATGGACAACTGACTATGTCTTAATCCATGCCTCCGGATTAATGATAGTTGACTATGTCCAATCCATACTCTCGGACTAGGGACAATGACTATGTCTAATCCATGCTCTCGGATAAATGACATATACTAAAGTTCTATTCTCTGAGTATAACTCACTTGTACTCGTAAGAAAATACTACCCAATATTCCTCATAATTAATTTAGGTCTACTCTTTATCCTAAATTATCATATATATAATCAGGTATGTTCTTTAACACGTATTTCAGGGAACATCAATTAACTCGCACATAAACATATAATTAATACTTCAATCAATATTTGTATTAAAATCATGTTCATGAAAGGGACCGTGCACTCACCTGGTAAGGTGGTGATTCAGCACTCGGACAGCACTTCATTACTCTTAAAATAATTATCCCTTGACGAAACCTAGTATCATTACCACTAGAGTTTAGTCTAACGTTAACCGCGACTAATTAGTAGTCTAGCTATTATTACTATTATATAAGCGTTAAATAACACTCAATATAACTCATAATAATAGCCCAAATAATTATTTTAAGGTCCTAATAATGTTACTATAACTAATTAGATGCTATATTAAAAATAGCGTAGGCGTAGCTCACTTACAGCGGGTTTTTCTCAAAAACCGGGCTTTGCTGGAGCAGCGTTCCCGAGCCGAAAGGCTCTTTTCTCGGGACTTCGGGAGCCTCGGGGCTTCCTGCGGGTGCTAGGGGGTTTACCTAGGTCTTTAGGGGGGTTTGGGAGCTTAGAGAGAGAGTATAAAGAAAGAAAGAAGAGGGTTTAGGGGGTGAGGAAATGAGGGAACCCGACACCTCTATTTATAGGGGTGCTGACTGATGGACTCGCCGAGTAGGAGGACCTACTCGCCGAGTTGGGGCATGTGGCAGCCTTCTAGTGGTGCCATGTGTCCAATTCTGGTGGTGCCACGCACCCCCTATCGCGTATCAGCCTTCAAACTTATAAAAATCATAACTCGCGCATACGAGCTCCGTTTTCGACGTTCTTTATATCCACGCGTAGGTAAAAACAAGATCTACAACTTTCATTTCGACTCCGTCCTCGACCGATCTCAAATTTAACAGTACGAGGAGTTTAGACTGCTAAATGACCGCGAAGAATTCGTAACCACTTCATACGGAATCTGTTTTCGTCTAATGAACAAGCAATAATCATCCAAAGCCATAAACCCTAGATCTAGCTTACAATAATCAATATTATCATAATATAGAGTTTAGATCTTAACTTTGATTGTTATGTAGCAATAACAATCTATTCCTTCTTGTAATTGGCTTCTGAAAGCTTAGTGTCACAAGTGTCACACCTCTAATGCCTCACAAACACCAAGATTAAGATGATGACTCAGGAGAGGAGAAGAAGGCACCAAAAACGTCCAATAAACTCCAAGGAATGCTTAGCTACGTTTTTGGGTGCCCTAGGGGTCTTTATATAGTGAGGCTATTAGGGTTTTGAACTAGGAAACCCTAATCTGACTGCTTAGGCCCTAAGCAGCCCATGGACTCCATCCTTAGAGGCCTTGGACGAATTCTCATGGGTTTCCTCATAGATTTTGTCCACTCCAACCTTTATGGAGTCCATTAGCCCAATATCCAACTATCACACAATTGACATTTCTAGCCCCTTTATTTAATTAATGTCTTTTAGCCACAGTATTAATTCTTATTAATTCTTGACTAATATTAATTAAACAATATGATTTGTCTTTTAATATATTATTCATATAATATATTAATAAATCATAATCAATCTCTTTCTCCACAAATCATCCTATCAAGTTGCGTTGGTGAATGCAACCCAAAAGGACCATGCTCACAATCGGGTCAAGTACATACCAAAATAGTTATGGACTTAGACACTAATCCAACATAAACGTCTTAAACCCTTCATGTTAGCCTAATTTCTTGCCTCCAAGTCCCTAACCCTAAATCTCGAAAACCCTAAATCCATTTGTATGTTTGTGAGCTATTTTTGAGAGTTTTGATGTGTATTTGAAGCTATTGGAAGAAGAAGAACTTAGAGACACAAGAGGGAGCATATAGATCCAGAATCCTTGCCTCATCCACGAAATTTTGTTGGTATAAAGCTTAAACTTTTCCTTATAGTTTTTTAGATCTCCTTTATGGGGTTATGTTGATAGTTTTGGTCCATATGACATGATCCTTGGGATTTGGACGTCCCAAGTGGGTATACTTCAGATCTAGGACCTTGAAGAGTTTTCATGGCATAAAGGTGCCAACTTCATGGCCATGGAAGCCCCATGCAACATTTGGACCATTATTCTGGTCTTTAGTAGCTCCTACGGCTATGCATGTGGATAAAGTTTCTGAATTTACATGATTATCTCGACCCTCGAGTTCAGATCTAAGATCTCATAGTTTATCTTGAAGTTTTGATGGCCTTAGGAGTAGGATCTAAGCCATTTTGAGTTTGGGTTTGAGTCTTATGTGTTTGGAGAAGGCCTTAACGGGTAAAGGTGGAAACTTTACCCTTCTAGGCATATTTTCAGTTTGGATCGAAAGTTTAGGGGGTAGATCTGAAGAATAAGGGCTTAATGCATTAAGAAGAGTTAACAGAGTGATAAACTCGATGAGTCCATAAGGGAACTCGGCGAGTTGGTCTGAAAGGTCCCCGATTCTGTTAATCGAACTCGGTGAGTCCTTAAGGCAACTCGACGAGTTGTATTAGGAACGTCTTATTTCTATTGAGAAGGAGGAACTCGGCGAGTTGGAGGAAAACTCAATGATATATATCGCGACTTCACGGTTTCTATGATTCATGAGAACTCGACGAGTTGAGTCAACTCAGAGCGTTAACTTTGACTTGACCAGAGTTTATCCTTAAGGGTTATGAGTATGGAATGGTATCTAAGGAGTTGTCTTTGTTCAAGGAGTGAGTAGAGCTGATTCCGGGCAGAGACGTTTCAGCTATCATCCGACAGTGAGGTGAGGTTCCTCATGTATGAACGGGTCAAAGGCACGAATGTCGACCCGTATATGTATGCTAGTATGTTCCGGACCAAGGTCCGATGCCGGACAGTGCCCAATGAAGGTTTATATGTTTCCGGATTCCGATCCAATGTCGGGCGAGGCCCAACGAATGCTTGTATTCTTGGTGTCTTCTTGATTCTTGCATCTTTCTGTTTGGTATGTTTCCGGACTATGGTCTGATGACTGGCAATGTCGGAGGAATGTTTGTATGCTTTCGGATTGAGTTTCGATGTCAGGCGGGGCCCGAGGAATGTTTATATGTTTATGTTATGTGATTACTTATGTGTATTTGTTTATATGTTTATATGTATACCGAGCTTTGCTCGATGCCGGGTGGGGCACGATGTCGGACTTCGGTCTGATGTCGAGCGAGGCCTGATGCCGGACATTCTTCGATGTCGGGCGGGGTCCGATGAAGTGGAAAAGACCCATGTTATGTTATTATGTGATTATATGAATATGTGTATGGTATGTGGTTGTTTGGGGAGACTCACTAAGCTTTGTGCTTACAGTTTTCAGTTTTGGTTTCAGGTACTTCCGATAGCAAAGGGAAGAGCTCGGGATGACTGTAGTGCACACACCGTTATGCTCCCCTTGGATGTTTTACTCTGATATTTTGACATGTATTTTGATATGATACTCCGATTTGATACTATGACTCATGTTTTTGGATGGAATGATTTATAACTATGGTTTATTTAATAATTAAAAATGAAATTTTTGTTCATGATTTTTGGGATGTTACATCTCTGGACTGAGGGGACAATGAGGGAGGCTAACAATGGGTCATAAGTTCATTAAATAGGGTGCAAAACCCTAAAAATTAGGGTTTTCATGTTCAGCCTTTCAACTCGTCGAGTTGGGGCCTCCAACTCGTCGAGTAGACCCTGAAAGATGTGCGGCCATTAAACCTCTACACGACGAGTTGCCCTGAAAATATAAATAATAAGCTTTAAATTCATACCTGAAGATTTGGACGTTACAACAGATATTCAACAGATACAACTGAATTGCTCATAGATACCTCTTTGGTTTGACAGATCTCTATAATTTCACTTTCACCATTCAATGTTTTTGTCAATATGGATTATGTTACACAATCATATATCTAGATTCTTGCGGGCATTACTATATAAATTTCATCAAAAAATCCAATGAGAAAAAGGGGTTAGAGAGTCAACAGGAAACTAGGAAAGCGTTTGACTTTATGTTGGGTTAGGTTGGTATGATTCATGTTTTCATTCTACTATTGTTTACTTAATTGGCTTTCTTTCTTTCTTTCTTTTTGTTAATGTTTGTTTATTTCTTCATGATCAGGATCCGCTATTCCTTATGGGCCTATGTGGACTGAATATAGTAACTTCTTGAAATCTTTACCGATTTGTAATATTTTGGTTTCCACAAAACAATAGGAACTTTTTATTTTTTTCATCATTATTTCACTTAATTGTCTATATACAGGAGAAAGGATTGGTATCTGCGTATAAACTAAAATATAATAGTGCAAGGGCTATTTATAGAGAAAGAAAGAAGTATGATGATGAAATTGATTGGAATTTGGTTGTTGTTCCACCTTCTGGTTCTCTTAGGACAAATTCATATCTCTTTTTTCTTTTTTCTTTATTCTTGATATGATTTATGATTTTGAATCATTATATAAAGCTGACTATTTCCTTCATCTGATACAGGAAGAATTACAATGGACAACATGGAAAAGATTCCTAGCACTTTAAAAGTAAGAAAAAATGTTTTTCATAATTTATATAATTTGTATGCTAATAATTAACATAACTTATGTGTAATAAGGGAGAATCCTCAAATGATAGACATTGTGTCTGCTAACAAGCGCATCTTATTTACTTATGGTTTGTTTATGCCACATGGCAGGTATGCCTTTTTGAGTAACTTAACAACAATAGAATATGAACATAAAATGTATTTAGCTAGCTTCTTACTATATCCATTTGATTATTTCATGAATTTATGATGTGATACATGTTGATGTTTATGTTGTTCATGCAGTTTTATGGTGTTAAAGTTGGCATAAAATCACCACAAGTCCAACAGTTCCAAGAAGATTTAACAAGTTCTTGAACCTATATTCTGAGGTTCTTGAAAAATATATTATCTTTTTGGTTTCCAAACATTTTCTAATATCTCATTTCTGTTTGAAAATTTTTCCCCGGCTTCCCCCAAAGTGGTTTGTGAAAACAAAAAGCAAGAAAGTTTTGGTGCATGTATGTTTATTTTGCATAAGTTTTTGCATCAAGTTTTCTGAAATTTTAACAATTCTGTTTATGTCCCATTAAGTCAATTAAGTCAAAGAAACAATAACCTTATTTATCCTTAATTTTGATCTGAAATAAAAAATGACCCGTTTTCCCTTGGTTTATGTCATCCAATGAAGTTTATCAAGTTCTGTCCCATTAAGTTGAAAAGAAACAATATGTTATTGATTTTGACCTGTAATGCAAAATGACATGTTTTCCCATTGATTTAGATCGTCAATTTTGACGTTCTCTATATGTACACTCTCGGTTTAACGACTACTATGAATTTCATTTTGATCTCTAAGGCTAAAAAGTATTTTGTCAAAAATTCACTTTTTAAGATATGCGGTGTCGTTTCGGTTTAGTCGCAAAACTTTGACAGATCATAACTTCTTCGTTATAAGTCGGATTTGAGCGTTCTTTATATGTATGGAATCCTTGTAACATATACTATAACTTTGGTTAAGATTGTTTTTCCTAAGTAATCTCTATAAAAAGTCATTTTTAACTCTTATTATCTTTAAATTGACTAGCCCGGATCTGCGGGCATTACAACAACCTAGGTAGCTAAGTGGATTCTTTCCTTCATGGATGTATGTGCTATCCTTGCATCATAGGAGTTGCTGGACAAGGTGATCACTCTAGCAAGTATTTCCCCTGGGAGTACCAGGTACTTATAGAAGAAAAACAGTTGAGCCACTCTGGTAGTGTTTTGGGTTTAGGGAGTTTGGTCAGCTCACAGTAAAGATAAGTTATCTTTGGTCATGGACTAGAAATTATTGATCAAGTTCAGAGTAGGAAATATGTGCTTTCTTCGTAAAATGTTATGTCATATATCATCATAAGGGTGTGAGTAAATTCATGTTTGAGGACAACCTTTTAATGGCTTATGACCAATATTTGTAGCGACTATAGTTTGGGATTATTCAATCCATGATGGTCGGTTGATTATGGTGTCTATCATCAACAACTGAATTATTTGAGGGCCTATAGCATGGAATAGCAGGAGCGGGTAAGGACGTGATTCGTCATCACGTTCTTTATATTAAGTAGTGATTTCGTGAGGTTCAACTTTGGAAATTTCAATAGGCCATCAGAGTATTGTCAGAGGTTGTCTAGATTATTAGATCTGAGTACCGCCGACTTGGTAGTCAAGTGGGGGGTAGCCTTAATAGTTTATGGTCCAACGGTCGTTCTAAATTTCACATGAATAGATTAAGTAAGATTTCATGTGTCAATGCTAAGTAATAATTGATATATCTATTTCATCGCATGTGTTAGAGGTTGTTGGTTAGTCGCGGGTTGAGGATCGTTATGAGAGTCTCCTTGCACGTTATTTTCCGATAAAGGCTTGAAAATATGAGACATGATCTGAACATCTGATGAACTTATTTAAGGTTTATGAGGTATAAGAAGTGTGACGATTGAATTATTCTTTTATTGGTGAAATTAGTGGAAATCATTATGAATGAGTTCAGTTGGGACGTCGTACCTACCTGGATGGTAGTTGTGTCGATCCAACGAAGTTTCAGTCAGCATTATTATGAGTGATTTTGAGATCTTATCTAGATTAGGAGTTTTGATCCAATATTAGGATATTAAGGTTATATTCATACCATTTCCGAGATTTAGTACCTTGTTGCACTTGGATATAGTGAAGGTATCAAGTGTGACATCCCCTTTTTGTCGGCCAGAAAAGAACGATTTTGTTTATACTTTATAAAAATTAGAGTACCTCTTTTAATAAAAATGTTGCGGAATTTGTTCCCAGTAAAACATGATAAATTCGTTATCAAAGCATTTCTGAAGAAAAGTATTTTTATTCATTTTAAAACATTTGAGACGTCATCGTCAATACAGATACATAAGCATAAACATAACTTACATTCATTATCTCTAGTGATTTATATCTCCTTAATCTATCAGTGTAATGTGACTTCATATCAACACCTGTGATATAAATAAGTTGAGTGGGTCAGGTTGGGAAACCTAGTGAGTACATAGGGTTTTCAACCCACAATAATATAATTATTATGTTTAAATAATCAAACAATCAACCCAATTATCCATCCCCATTATCTTCTTTACTCTTAAGGATCTATCCTAAGAGTCATCTATCATGCATTCGTTTATTCCGAAGTCCCTTGCTTCCAGGGTTATAGGACTGGCACTAATTCCAAAGCTGCTATAGTTTATTCATCGGGTACTAAATCCATAGCTACCAGTGTTTATCTAATAGGTACTAAGTCCATAGCTACCAATTCCTAACAGGTACTAAGTCCATAGCTACCAGTGTTTATCTACTAGGTACTAAGTCCATAGCTACCAATTCCTAACAGGTACTAAGTCCATAGCTACCAGTGTTTGTCCAATAGGCACTAAGTCCATAGTTGTTGATGTTATTTATTAGACACTAAGTCCATAGTTGTTGATGTTATTTATTAGGCACTAAGTCTATAGCTGCCAATGTTTACTTACATCATCTTTTATCTCTCATCATTCATCTACCCATGTCATACCCAACATATTTGTATATATAAAATACGTATACAGTTTAAATCATTTAAAACATGTATAAAACGTTCATCCATCATAGACAGCAAGTATTCAGATAATATGCACACATAGCACGTAGTTTATATAAAGTACTTTATATCTATTTGTAAAATGAAAGTAACTATGCACTCACTTGAAAAGGTGGTGACTCGGCACTCGGACAACACTTTGTTACTCTTAACACAAGTTTCCATTTGACAAAACCTAGTATCATTACCACTAGGGTTTAGTCTAACATTAACCGCGACTAATTAATAGTCTAGCTATTATTATTATTATATAAGCGTTAAACAACACTCTATATAACTCATAATAATAGCCCAAATAGTTATTTTAAGGACCTAATAACATTACTATAATTATTTGAAAGCTATATTAAAAATTGCGTAGGCGTAGCTCACTAACAACGGGTTTTAAAGAAAACCGGGCTTCGCTTGGAGCAGCGTTTCAAAACCAAAAGACCCTTTTTCTCGGGACTCCGGGAGCCTCGGGGCTTCCTTCGGGTGCTAGGGGTTTTACCTAGGGTTCAGGAGGGGTTTGGAACTCTAGATAGGGAAAGATCTTAGAGAGAGAGTGAAGAAAGGTGTGAAAACTCGGAAAGGCTCGCATGCTATTTATAGCCGCCAGCAGCCTCGGACTACGCTGCGCGTCCAGCAGATACGCTGGGCGTAGTCTCGAACAGGATTGCCAGGCGTATTCCAGCTGGCTCGCACTCGGACAAGACCCGGATAAGACCGAAGGTACACTGGGCGTACCAGACCTCGTACGCGGGGCGTAATGCGAAGGGCTACGTGGCATGATCCAAAGCGAGGTCTGATCAGCGATGGACGGTCCAAATGTTGCCACGTCATCTCAGTTTTGCAATTTTCCTTCTCGACCTCTAAAAATCATAACTTTCGCATACAAACTCCGTTTTTGACATTCTTCATATCCACGCGAAGGCGGGAACGTACGCTACAACCTTTGTTTAGACTTCGTCGGCTAATTTTGAATCTATTTTAAAAGTTATATTTTTAACAGGCCGTGTGACATCCCCATTTTCACGGCCAGAAAAGACCGATTTGTTTATGCTTTGTTTTATAAATCAGAGTGATCGTTTAAAGAAAACGGTTGCGGAATTTGTTCCCAAAATAAAATATGATAACCATTTATCAAAACGTTTCTCAAAGAGAATGTATTTTTATTAAATAATAAAACCTCGGGATGTCATGTTCCGATACAGACCAAAAGCATAAACAATAATAAATAGACCTTACAACAGTTACTCATAACTACTGGCCTATAATCCAAAATCTCTCGTCAAGTCCACCAACTTATACTCTTGTGCCATTACCTGTAATGCAAAGAAAACTGAGTGGGTCAGGCTTGGGAGCCTGGTGAGCATATAGGGTTTTCAACCCACAATAATACAATTATTATATTCAACCATCAAACAATCAACTCAATTATTCATCCCTATTATGTTTCTTAGGATTTTACCCTAGGAATTCAACTACTCGTCATTCCTTCATTCCTAAGGATTGACCTAAGGGATTTACACAAACTTCCATTGCTACATAAGGCGCATCTGCCAACATTATCCTTTAAGCGCCTCTGCCAGGATTACGTCATACACTATGAGGCGCGATTGCCAGGTTTATGACATTCTCTTTTAGGCGCATCCGCCGACATTATCTTATAAGCGCATCTGCCAAGATTACCCTATAAGCGCATCCTCTATTATTATGACAATCTTTATTTGGCGCATCTGCCAACAATATCCTATAAGCGCATCTGCTAGGATCACTCTATAAGCGCATCTGCTTTTATTATGACAATCTCTATTTGGCGCATCTGCCGACATTATCCTATAAGCGCATCTGCTAGGATTACGACATTCACTACTTGGTGCATCTACCGATATTATTCTACAGCACATCTGCTAGTCTTATGACATTCTTTAATTGGTGCATCTACCAATATCATTCTTAATCATCTTTCATACCTCATCATTTCATCACGTACCAACTATCTCATCTACCCATGTTCTACCCAACATATTTGTAGATCTAGAATACACATACAGTTTATCTCATTTTAAAACTATATAAAACATTCATGCCATACTCATCTCAAATAAACAACAATATATAAACACATAGCATGTATTTTATACCAAATACTTCATATTTATGTGTTAGAAGAAAGTAACCATACACTCTGCCAAACGTACACTTAATACATTCAAACAATACTTGTATTATACCCGTGTTTATGAAAGGGACTATACATCCATCCATATAAACAACTTTATATTATCCACGTAGCACGTATTTCAACGAAAATACTTAATAATTATGCGTTAGAAGAAAAATAACTACACCCTCACACTTATAAACAACAATACTCTTAATACACTCAAACCAAACTCGTATTATTATTGTGTTTATGAAAGGTAGTATACACTCACCTGATCAGAAGATGATCGGACAGCACTACGACTTGCAGAAGTAGTAATCCTCAGCAGATCTGGAAGATCTCTTCAAAAATCGAACTTCTCGCGGGCAGAGCTTCGGCTCGGGAACCGCACTTCTCGGGATCTTCGGGATCTCGGGACTTGCTTCGGGGCTTGAGAACAATACCGGGGCTTCGGGGTATTTCTGGCACGCAAACCGATGCAAAATGGGAGAAAGAAGAGGAGAAATTGGCAAAACTATCGGCTGCCTTCGGATTCCTTTTATAGAGGCTGAGCCTCGCACGTACGCGGGGCGTACGCCAGTACGCGGGGCGTACTGGTCCGAAAAACGTCACTGCGTGCGTCATCCGAAGCCACTTGCTGCGAATGTCGACACTTCGGAGTACGCGGGGCGTACTCGAGTACGCGGCGCGTACCTCGGATCAGACCGGTGACTCCTTCGGATAATGCTTCCGAATTAAAGATTAAAAATAAATACAAATTATTTAATAATCTTCGGAAATTCATATCTTCTTCATACGAACTCCGTTTTCGACGTTCTTTATATCCACGCGAAGGTGAGACTACGATCTACAACTTTCGTTTAGACTCCGTCGGCTAATTTTGACTTTATTTTTTATTAATTATTTTTAATAGGCCGCGACATAAACTTTCGTTATAAATTCATAACTTCTTCGTTTGACGTCCGTTCTCGCCTAACTTTTTATTGCTTCGATACCAACAATGAGATCTTCGATTCTCATTTAGATTGCTTCGGCTAAATACCGCTCTAACGTAAATTCACTTTTTACGTTGCATTGCGTCGTGCCGGTTCTGTCGCGAAACTTCGACGGGCCATAACTTCTTCGTTATAACTCGGATTTTGGCGTTCTTTATATGCACGGAAACCTTGTGACATATACTACAACTTGGTTAAGATTAATCCTTCTAGATAATCTTCTATCAAAAAGTCATTTTTGACGCTTATTGTTTCTAAATTGACTAGCCCTGATCTACGGGCGTTACAATTATCTCCCCCTTAGGATGATTACGTCCCGGAATCATCAACGAAATAGGATTCGCATACTGACTCCATAAGTTATCTTTCCATTCTAAGTAATAACCTTGATGCTCAATCCTGCATCTGCTCTTCGTACTATCTTGGACTTTCAATCATAACCTTCGAGTTACAAAATAAGTCCTTATTGCGAACTCTTTCTTCTTCTTAGGATAAATATATTCCTTTATCCAATGTAACA